>NC_054562.1:1003608-1026108 GCF_017654505.1 Polyodon spathula | reverse complement strand
ATCTATCTATCTATCTATCTATCTATCTATCTATCTATCTATATATATCAGGTAAGGTTTTGCTGCAAATTTATTTTTTAATTTCAACAACATTTTCATATAATTAAAACAAAACAAAACTACATTTCACAAACACACCTGTAGGGGGCAGCAGTGATAGCGTTAATGCAACTCGAATGGACACAATCGTGCATCTCGAAATAAAATCTACAGCAAATGAGGAAACATTAATTGTGAAACACGATGTCTGAAATGGAGGAACGAATGATAACAAAAAATAAATAGATACAACCATATTTATAGCAAAAACCACAAAGTTATTGATTATATATATATATATATATATATATATATATATATATATATATATATATATATATATATATATATATATATATATATATATCAGCTTTATAATAGAGGCTGCCCTCGAATAAACGCAGCGATCATTAAACAAACATTAAGGGATTTTTTTTCTCCACCCTACTAAACACACACACACTGTAAACAAATTTACTCTGACTATGTACATGTAACGCCCCCGAAGAGACGGGAGACTCAATCAAGCACGTACATTACAAACTAATGCACACACACACACACACACACACACACACACACACACACACACACACACACACACACACATAATCTCAATCTAGCACGTACATTACAAACTAATTTCATTGTCTCGTCTGTTTTAAATTAAACGCTAGTATTGTGTATATTAACACGCCTTATATCAATTCATCTGAATTTCTAAAATCATGTCAAAATAGAAAACGCCTTTTACTACCCCCCCCCCCCCCCCCCCCCCCCCCCCCACACACACACAACGTTGCTTACGATTTTGCAACAATATGTTGTTCTCCGAGAAGCTTGAAACCTTAAGCTTAATTATTCAATTCAGTGTGATTCATATCTGTCAATGCATGGGTGTTCTTCTATTAGGAGTATTTTAACATGTTATGCGCTTTTAATCGATTATTTCACGCATCTAAATCTTTTTTAAAATCATTGCTTGGAAAAAAAAAAAAAAAATCTGGTTTATTATTAATTAATTAACATTATTATTAAATTATTATTATTTCCATTCACAGCCTGTCTATATATTAAACCAATTAACTTAAAGTGTTTGTTGGGATGATATATGAATTGAGCAAACCAGAACTCAGGGAGCGAGCGCTCTTGTAGTTTATATACCAGAAACCCTCGATAGAATTACAACCTTATTATGCACTGTTTCAATAAACATATCCTATTGTTAGTAAATAATAATAATAATAATAATAATAATAATAATAATAATATAATAATAATAATAATAATAATAATAATAATAATAATAACTTGTCTACAGATTTCAGTAGGGGTTTGCTAAGGGTTAAAATGCAATAAAGTGTTTTTTTTTCAATTCAAATGGATTGTGTTTGTTATAAATTCATCTAAACATCTATTCACACAAACAGTCGAGTGCAGATGTATCACCTCCAGATTTGCCGCTGATATCCTCTTATATACCCACCGGGCGGGGTGTGTAAAATGACATTTTCTTACTCAAAGAAATGACTATTGGACATCCACTGCACCCCCCACCCCCCATATTGAATGCGCAGATCCAGCCAAAAGTTCTGCATCACTTGAAAAAAAAAAGTTCTTGCAGTTAATTCAATTAAAAGCGAACGAAAAGGAGCACAGAAACCAACGCGTTTCAACAACACGCGAACCGGATAATAATATTAACAGAGGCGCCCTTGAGAACGAGATGTACAGCATATCGAATCATATTATATTATATTATAATATTATAATCAGCTTTATAATAGAGGCTGCCCTCGAATAAACGCAGCGATCATTAAACAAACATTAAGGGATTTTTTTTCTCCACCCTACTAAACACACACACACTGTAAACAAATTTACTCTGACTATGTACATGTAACGCCCCCGAAGAGACGGGATACTCAATCAAGCAGGTACATTACAAACTAATGCACACACACACACACACACACACACACACACACACACACACACACACACACACACACACACACACACACACACACACACAGTAATCTCAATCTAGCACGTACATTACAAACTAATTTCATTGTCTCGTCTGTTTTAAATTAAACGCTAGTATTGTGTATATTAACACGCCTTATATCAATTCATCTGAATTTCTAAAGTCATGTCAAAATAGAAAACGCCTTTTACTAAGCCCCCCCCCCCCCCCACCCACAAACGTTGCTTACGATTTTGTAACAATATGTTGTTCTCCGAGAAGCGTGAAACGTGCAATCACACTTGCATTCGCCAAAATTTGCTTTCATAATTGCATTCAAATCTGCCAAAAGGAAATTCTCTGTACTTGTGGAACACGGTGTGACCTGTTCTCATGTTTACCCCAGACGGAATTAACGAATCTCAACCCCCGGAGAAAATAAAGTCGCTGTGTCCTACATGCAATCGGGAATGGTAAATTCAAAATCAAAACACCGGTGCGCTACCGTATGTCAGGATGTGTTTGTCAAAGAAAGCTCCATGCAAAATAAACTGAAACGTTGCCGCAGCAAAGTTCAATGCGCAAACAAACTGTGCATATTGCATTTGAGTACTATATAAATACACTATGGACTGAGAATAAGTTAACTTCTCTCGATACAGACACCAGGATCAATTCAACACACAGACTCAGGTGAGCGACTGAGAGTTGAGTGAATTAATATGGAGAGCTTAAAAGTTCTTGGGTTAGGGTTAGGGTTAGGGGTAGGCTTAGGGTTAGAGGTAGGGTTAGGGTTAGGGTTAGGGTTTGCATGAGGTATCCGATAACATGTATATAGAATCACATTGCGTTGAGTATTATATAAATACACTATGGACAGAGAATATGTTACCGTCTCTCGATGCAGACACCAGGATCAATTCAACACACAGACTCAGGTGAGCGACTGAGAGTTGAATGAATTAATATGGAGAGCAAGTGAAGACATGAGTGATGTGTTTAATATATCTCCATAATTTATAGACTGCAATCTAAAGCCGTGTCCCTTTTTTTCCAGCTCTTTTATCAAAATGGTCAAAATTTCTTTTGATGATTTCACTTTCCAATTTGAAAACTTGCAATATGCCGAAGGCAGAAACGAGACGTGGCTGTGCCAGATTGTGAGTGTGAACGGAGGGGAGCCAGATTTACAGGTGTTCAAAAACGGATACTCCGGACACGCAGAGGAAACCTGCCTGCGGAATTCTGCGACTCAAGGTGCTGATCAATATGAGATCACCTGGTTCATGAGCTGGAGCCCCTGTGAAAGATGCACACCTCAAATAATCACATTCGTGGAGCAGCAGCGCAATGTAAAACTGAATATCTTCGTTTCTCGGCTCTTCCGCTATGATTCAGAACCTCATAGGCAGGGATTAAGAGCACTTTCACAACAAGAAAGAATTGGCTTAAAAGTGATGACCCTAAAGGGTGAGTTGTTATTATTATTATTATTATTATTATTATTATTATTATTATTATATTATTATATTGTTGCCAGTGCCAGTCTGCTGTGATTATGTAGATATAGAGAGTTTATGGGTTCATAGGAAATTACTTCTGTCTCGTGTTCCTATCCAGAATTTCAGGAATGTTTTGATCGATTTGTTGGAGAAGGAAATGGATTTCAGGACTGGAAAGACCTGGCTGGGAACTCTGCAATACATACTGAGAAGCTGAACGAGATAACTGTAAGGGCACCTGATCATACTCGTGATAATCACAATGCAGGGCTCATGCAGGATTGATACACTGAATCGAGAAATCCTGAGAGAGAGAGGAGAGAGAGAGAGAGAGAGAGAGAGAGAGAGAGAGAGAGAGAGAGAGAGAGAGAGAGGGAGAAGAGAGAGAGAGAGGGAAGTCGCGGCTGCTGATTATAGACAGTAGGTCGCTGCTGTTAATAACTCTTTTTCATGTTCTAGGGAGCTGATCCCCGGCTGGTTTTTTGAAACGCCTCCCCTGCGCGCTGCGGCTGCCTGCATGAAACACCCCGGCCGACTTCCACCGAGAAAGAGCATCGAAACCAACAGCGCGGCACAACGGCATGACCCGGACAAGCGGCCAGTCCGCTCTCTGCGCCTCACCTCTTATTATAGAGCCCGCACTGCAGCTTCAATACCGTGCGCTTCAAAGACAGGCTGAGACGCGCCTCTCTCTTAACGTCTCTTATTCAATTCAGTGTGATTCATATCTGTCAATGCATGGGTGTTCTTCTATTAGGAGTATTTTAACATGTTATGCGCTTTTAATCGATTATTTCACGCATCTAAATCTTTTTTAAAATCATTGCTTGGAAAAAAAAAAAAAAAAAAAAAAAACTTGTCTGGTTTAGTATTAATTAATTAACATTATTATTAAATTATTATTATTTCCATTCACAGCCTGTCTATATATTAAACCAATTAACTTAAAGTGTTTGTTGGGATGATATATGAATTGAGCAAACCAGAACTCAGGGAGCGAGCGCTCTTGTAGTTTATATACCAGAAACCCTCGATAGAATTACAACCTTATTATGCATTGTTTCAATAAACATATCCTATTGTTAGTAAATAATAATAATAATAATAATAATAATAATAATAATAATAATAATAATAATAATAATAATAATAATAACTTGTCTACAGATTTCAGTAGGGGTTTGCTAAGGGTTAAAATGCAATAAACTGTTTTTTTCAATTCAAATGGATTGTGTTTGTTATAAATTCATCTAAACATCTATTCACACAAACAGTCGAGTGCAGATGTATCACCTCCAGATTTGCCACTGATATCCTCTTATATACCCACCGGGCGGGGTGTGTAAAATGACATTTTCTTACTCAAAGAAATGACTATTGGACATCCACTGCACCCCCCACCCCCCATATTGAATGCGCAGATCCAGCCAAAAGTTCTGCATCACTTGAAAAAAAAAAAGTTCTTGCAGTTAATTCAATTAAAAGCGAACGAAAAGGAGCACAGAAACCAACGCGTTTCAACAACACGCGAACCGGATAATAATATTAACAGAGGCGCCCTTGAGAACGAGATGTACAGCATATCGAATCATATTATATTATATTATAATATTATAATCAGCTTTATAATAGAGGCTGCCCTCGAATAAACGCAGCGATCATTAAACAAACATTAAGGGATTTTTTTTTCTCCACCCTACTAAACACACACACACTGTAAACAAATTTACTCTGACTATGTACATGTAACGCCCCCGAAGAGACGGGAGACTCAATCAAGCACATACATTACAAACATGCACACACACACACACACACACACACACACACACACACACACACACACACACACACACACACACACACACACACATTAGTAATCTCAATCTAGCACGTACATTACAAACTAATTTCATTGTCTCGTCTGTTTTAAATTAAACGCTAGTATTGTGTATATTAACACGCCTTATATCAATTCATCTGAATTTCTAAAGTCATGTCAAAATAGAAAACGCCTTTTACCCCCCCCCCCCCCCCCCCCCCAACACACAAACGTTGCTTACGATTTTGCAACAATATGTTGTTCTCCGAGAAGCGTGAAACGTGCAATCACACTTGCATTCACCAAAATTTGCTTTCATAATTGCATTCAAATCTGCCAAAAGGAAATTCTCTGTACTTGTGGAACACGGTGTGGCCTGTTCTCATGTTTAACCCAAACGGGAATTAACGAATCTCAACCCCTGGAGAAAATAAAGTCGCTGTGTCCTACATGCAATCGGGAATGGTAAATTCAAAATCAAAACACCGGTGCGCTACCGTATGTCAGGATGTGTTTGTCAAAGAAAGCTCCATGCAAAATAAACTGAAACGTTGCCTCAGCAAAGTTCAATGCGCAAACAAACTGTGCATATTGCATTTGAGTACTATATAAATACACTATGGACTGAGAATAAGTTAACTTCTCTCGATACAGACACCAGGATCAATTCAACACACAGACTCAGGTGAGCGACTGAGAGTTGAGTGAATTAATATGGAGAGCTTAAAAGTTCTTGGGTTAGGGTTAGGGTTAGAGGTAGGATTAGGGTTAGGATTAGGGTTAGGGTTACGGTTAGATTATAGGTAGGGTTAGGGTTAGGGTTAGGGTTTGCATGAGGTATCCGATAACATGTACATAGAATCACATTGCGTTGAGTATTATATAAATACACTATGGACAGATAATATGTTACCGTCTCTCGATGCAGACACCAGGATCAATTCAACACACAGACTCAGGCGAGCGACTGAGAGTTGAGTGAATTAATATGGAGAGCAAGTGAAGAGATGAGTGATGTGTTTAATAAATCCACATAATTTATAGACCTCAATCTAAAGCCGTATCACAGTAAACCAGTAGCGCTGTCCCTCGAGTGAGACGAGAACGAAATTCAGGGTTTCGGAACCTCTCTCTCACCGGCTGCGATGGCTGTCTGTCAACTATCTTTTTTTTTTCCAGCTCTTTTTTCAAAATGGCCAAAATTTCTGGTGATGATTTCACTTTCCAATTTGAAAACTTGCAATATGCCGAAGGCAGAAACGAGACGTGGCTGTGCCAGATTGTGAGTGTGAACGGAGGGGAGCCAGATTTACAGGTGTTCAAAAACGGATACTCCGGACACGCAGAGGAAACCTGCCTGCGGAATTCTGCGACTCAAGGTGCTGATCAATATGAGATCACCTGGTTCTTGAGCTGGAGCCCCTGTGAAAGATGCACACCTCAAATAATCACATTCGTGGAGCAGCAGCGCAATGTAAAACTGAATATCTTCGTTTCTCGGCTCTTCCGCTATGATTCAGAACCTCATAGGCAGGGATTAAGAGCACTTTCACAACAAGAAAGAATTGGCTTAAAAGTGATGACCCTAAAGGGTGAGTTGTTATTATTATTATTATTATTATTATTATTATTATTATTATTATTATTATTGTTGTTGTTGCCAGTGCCAGTCTGCTGTGATTATGTAGATATAGAGAGTTTATGGGTTCATAGGAAATTACTTCTGTCTCGTGTTCCTATCCAGAATTCCAGGAATGTTTTGATCGATTTGTTGGAGAAGGAAATGGATTTCAGGACTGGAAAGACCTGGCTGGGAACTCTGCAATACATACTGAGAAGCTGAACGAGATAACTGTAAGGGCACCTGATCATACTCGTGATAATCACAATGCAGGGCTCATGCAGGATTGATACACTGAATCGAGAAATCCTGAGAGAGAGAGAGAGAGAGAGAGAGAGAGAGGTCGAGAGAGAGAGAGAGAGAGAGAGAGAGAGAGAGAGAGAGAGAGAGAGAGAGAGAGAGAGGGAAGTCGCGGCTGCTGATTATAGACAGTAGGTCGCTGCTGTTAATAACTCTTTTTCATGTTCTAGGGAGCTGATCCCCGGCTGGTTTTTTGAAACGCCTCCCCTGCGCGCTGCGGCTGCCTGCATGAAACACCCCGGCCGACTTCCACCGAGAAAGAGCATCGAAACCAACAGCGCGGCACAACGGCATGACCCGGACAAGCGGCCAGTCCGCTCTCTGCGCCTCACCTCTTATTATAGAGCCCGCACTGCAGCTTCAATACCGTGCGCTTCAAAGACAGGCTGAGACGCGCCTCTCTCTTAACGTCTCTTATTCAATTCAGTGTGATTCATATCTGTCAATGCATGGGTGTTCTTCTATTAGGAGTATTTTAACATGTTATGCGCTTTTAATCGATTATTTCACGCATCTAAATCTTTTTTAAAATCATTGCTTGGAAAAAAAAAAAAAAAAAAAAAAACTTGTCTGGTTTATTATTAATTAATTAACATTATTATTAAATTATTATTATTTCCATTCACAGCCTGTCTATATATTAAACCAATTAACTTAAAGTGTTTGTTGGGATGATATATGAATTGAGCAAACCAGAACTCAGGGAGCGAGCGCTCTTGTAGTTTATATACCAGAAACCCTCGATAGAATTACAACCTTATTATGCATTGTTTCAATAAACATATCCTATTGTTAGTAATAATAATAATAATAATAATAATAATAATAATAATAATAATAATAATAATAATAATAATAATAATAATAATAACTTGTCTACAGATTTCAGTAGGGGTTTGCTAAGGGTTAAAATGCAATAAAGTGTTTTTTTTCAATTCAAATGGATTGTGTTTGTTATAAATTCATCTAAACATCTATTCACACAAACAGTCGAGTGCAGATGTATCACCTCCAGATTTGCCGCTGATATCCTCTTATATACCCACCGGGCGGGGTGTGTAAAATGACATTTTCTTACTCAAAGAAATGACTATTGGACATCCACTGCACCCCCCACCCCCCATATTGAATGCGCAGATCCAGCCAAAAGTTCTGCATCACTTGAAAAAAAAAAGTTCTTGCAGTTAATTCAATTAAAAGCGAACGAAAAGGAGCACAGAAACCAACGCGTTTCAACAACACGCGAACCGGATAATAATATTAACAGAGGCGCCCTTGAGAACGAGATGTACAGCATATCGAATCATATTATATTATATTATAATATTATATATCAGCTTTATAATAGAGGCTGCCCTCGAATAAACGCAGCGATCATTAAAGAAACATTAAGGGATTTTTTTTTCTCCACCCTACTAAAAAACACACACACAGTAAACAAATTTACAAGCTGACTATGTACATGTAACGCCCCCGAAGAGACGGGAGACTCAATCAAGCACGTACATTACAAACTAATGCACACACACACACACACCACACACACACACACACACACACACACACACACACACACATACACACACACACACACAGTAATCTCAATCTAGCACGTACATTACAAACTAATTTCATTGTCTCGTCTGTTTTAAATTAAACGCTAGTATTGTGTATATTAACACGCCTTATATCAATTCATCTGAATTTCTAAAGTCATGTCAAAATAGAAAACGCCTTTTACTAAGCCCCCCCCCCCCCCAACACACAAACGTTGCTTACGATTTTGCAACAATATGTTGTTCTCCGAGAAGCTTGAAACGTGCAATCACACTTGCATTCACCAAAATTTGCTTTCATAATTGCATTCAAATCTGCCAAAAGGAAATTCTCTGTACTTGTGGAACACGGTGTGGCCTGTTCTCATGTTTAACCCAAACGGGAATTAACGAATCTCAACCCCTGGAGAAAATAAAGTCGCTGTGTCCTACATGCAATCGGGAATGGTAAATTCAAAATCAAAACACCGGTGCGCTACCGTATGTCAGGATGTGTTTGTCAAAGAAAGCTCCATGCAAAATAAACTGAAACGTTGCCTCAGCAAAGTTCAATGCGCAAACAAACTGTGCATATTGCATTTGAGTACTATATAAATACACTATGGACTGAGAATAAGTTAACTTCTCTCGATACAGACACCAGGATCAATTCAACACACAGACTCAGGTGAGCGACTGAGAGTTGAGTGAATTAATATGGAGAGCTTAAAAGTTCTTGGGTTAGGGTTAGGGTTAGGGTTAGGGTTAGGGTTAGGGTTAGGGTTAGGCTTAGGGTTAGAGGTAGGGTTAGGGTTAGGGTTAGGGTTTGCATGAGGTATCCGATAACATGTATATAGAATCACATTGCGTTGAGTATTATATAAATACACTATGGACAGAGAATATGTTACCGTCTCTCGATGCAGACACCAGGATCAATTCAACACACAGACTCAGGCGAGCGACTGAGAGTTGAGTGAATTAATATGGAGAGCAAGTGAAGAGATGAGTGATGTGTTTAATAAATCCACATAATTTATAGACCTCAATCTAAAGCCGTATCACAGTAAACCAGTAGCGCTGTCCCTCGAGTGAGACGAGAACAAAATTCAGGGTTTCGGAACCTCTCTCTCACCGGCTGCGATGGCTGTCTGTCAACTATCTTTTTTTTTTCCAGCTCTTTTTTCAAAATGGCCAAAATTTCTGGTGATGATTTCACTTTCCAATTTGAAAACTTGCAATATGCCGAAGGCAGAAACGAGACGTGGCTGTGCCAGATTGTGAGTGTGAACGGAGGGGAGCCAGATTTACAGGTGTTCAAAAACGGATACTCCGGACACGCAGAGGAAACCTGCCTGCGGAATTCTGCGACTCAAGGTGCTGATCAATATGAGATCACCTGGTTCTTGAGCTGGAGCCCCTGTGAAAGATGCACACCTCAAATAATCACATTCGTGGAGCAGCAGCGCAATGTAAAACTGAATATCTTCGTTTCTCGGCTCTTCCGCTATGATTCAGAACCTCATAGGCAGGGATTAAGAGCACTTTCACAACAAGAAAGAATTGGCTTAAAAGTGATGACCCTAAAGGTTTCCCACAATGTTATTATTATTATTTATTATTATTATATTATTATTATTATTATTATTATTATTATTATTATTATTATTATTGTTGCCAGTGCCAGTCTGCTGTGATTATGTAGATATAGAGAGTTTATGGGTTCATAGGAAATTACTTCTGTCTCGTGTTCCTATCCAGAATTCCAGGAATGTTTTGATCAATTTGTTGGAGAAGGAAATGGATTTCAGGACTGGAAAGACCTGGCTGGGAACTCTGCAATATATACTGAGAAGCTGAACGAGATAACTGTAAGGGCACCTGATCATACTCGTGATAATCACAATGCAGGGCTCATGCAGGATTGATACACTGAATCGAGAAATCCTGAGAGAGAGAGAGAGAGAGAGAGAGAGAGAGAGAGAGAGAGAGAGAGAGAGAGAGAGAGAGAGAGGGAAGTCGCGGCTGCTGATTATAGACAGTAGGTCGCTGCTGTTAATAACTCTTTTTCATGTTCTAGGGAGCTGATCCCCGGCTGGTTTTTTGAAACGCCTCCCCTGCGCGCTGCGGCTGCCTGCATGAAACACCCCGGCCGACTTCCACCGAGAAAGAGCATCGAAACCAACAGCGCGGCACAACGGCATGACCCGGACAAGCGGCCAGTCCGCTCTCTGCGCCTCACCTCTTATTATAGAGCCCGCACTGCAGCTTCAATACCGTGCGCTTCAAAGACAGGCTGAGACGCGCCTCTCTCTTAACGTCTCTTATTCAATTCAGTGTGATTCATATCTGTCAATGCATGGGTGTTCTTCTATTAGGAGTATTTTAACATGTTATGCGCTTTTAATCGATTATTTCACGCATCTAAATCTTTTTTAAAATCATTGCTTGGAAAAAAAAAAAAAAACTTGTCTGGTTTATTATTAATTAATTAACATTATTATTAAATTATTATTATTTCCATTCACAGCCTGTCTATATATTAAACCAATTAACTTAAAGTGTTTGTTGGGATGATATATGAATTGAGCAAACCAGAACTCAGGGAGCGAGCGCTCTTGTAGTTTATATACCAGAAACCCTCGATAGAATTACAACCTTATTATGCATTGTTTCAATAAACATATCCTATTGTTAATAAAATAATAATAATAATAATAATAATAATAATAATAATAATAATAATAATAATAATAATAATAATAATAAACTTGTCTACAGAGTTTCAGTAGGGGTTTGCTAAGGGTTAAAATGCAATAAAGTGTTTTTTTTTCAATTCAAATGGATTGTGTTTGTTATAAATTCATCTAAACATCTATTCACACAAACAGTCGAGTGCAGATGTATCACCTCCAGATTTGCCGCTGATATCCTCTTATATACCCACCGGGCGGGGTGTGTAAAATGACATTTTCTTACTCAAAGAAATGACTATTGGACATCCACTGCACCCCCCACCCCCCATATTGAATGCGCAGATCCAGCCAAAAGTTCTGCATCACTTGAAAAAAAAAAAGTTCTTGCAGTTAATTCAATTAAAAGCGAACGAAAAGGAGCACAGAAACCAACGCGTTTCAACAACACGCGAACCGGATAATAATATTAACAGAGGCGCCCTTGAGAACGAGATGTACAGCATATCGAATCATATTATATTATATTATAATATTATAATCAGCTTTATAATAGAGGCTGCCCTCGAATAAACGCAGCGATCATTAAACAAACATTAAGGGATTTTTTTTTCTCCACCCTACTAAACACACACACACTGTAAACAAATTTACTCTGACTATGTACATGTAACGCCCCCGAAGAGACGGGAGACTCAATCAAGCAGGTACATTACAAACTAATGCACACACACACACACACACACACACACACACACACACACACACACAACACACACACACACACACACACACACACACCACACACACACACACAGTAATCTCAATCTAGCACGTACATTACAAACTAATTTCATTGTCTCGTCTGTTTTAAATTAAACGCTAGTATTGTGTATATTAACACGCGTTATATCAATTCATCTGAATTTCTAAAGTCATGTCAAAATAGAAAACGCCTTTTACTAAGCCCCCCCCCCCCCCAACACACAAACGTTGCTTACGATTTTGCAACAATATGTTGTTCTCCGAGAAGCTTGAAACGTGCAATCACACTTGCATTCACCAAAATTTGCTTTCATAATTGCATTCAAATCTGCCAAAAGGAAATTCTCTGTACTTGTGGAACACGATGTGGCCTGTTCTCATGTTTAACCCAAACGGGAATTAACGAATCTCAACCCCTGGAGAAAATAAAGTCGCTGTGTCCTACATGCAATCGGGAATGGTAAATTCAAAATCAAAACACCGGTGCGCTACCGTATGTCAGGATGTGTTTGTCAAAGAAAGCTCCATGCAAAATAAACTGAAACGTTGCCTCAGCAAAGTTCAATGCGCAAACAAACTGTGCATATTGCATTTGAGTACTATATAAATACACTATGGACTGAGAATAAGTTAACTTCTCTCGATACAGACACCAGGATCAATTCAACACACAGACTCAGGCGAGCGACTGAGAGTTGAGTGAATTAATATGGAGAGCTTAAAAGTTCTTGGGTTAGGGTTAGGGTTAGGGTTAGGGGTAGGGTTAGGGTTAGGGTTAGGGTTAGGGTTAGGGTTAGGGTTTGCATGAGGTATCCGATAACATGTATATAGAATCACATTGCGTTGAGTATTATATAAATACACTATGGACAGAGAATATGTTACCGTCTCTCGATGCAGACACCAGGATCAATTCAACACACAGACTCAGGCGAGCGACTGAGAGTTGAGTGAATTAATATGGAGAGCAAGTGAAGACATGAGTGATGTGTTTAATATATCCCCATAATTTATAGACTGCAATCTAAAGCCGTGTCCCTTTTTTTCCAGCTCTTTTATCAAAATGGTCAAAATTTCTTTTGATGATTTCACTTTCCAATTTGAAAACTTGCAATATGCCGAAGGCAGAAACGAGACGTGGCTGTGCCAGATTGTGAGTGTGAACGGAGGGGAGCCAGATTTACAGGTGTTCAAAAACGGATACTCCGGACACGCAGAGGAAACCTGCCTGCGGAATTCTGCGACTCAAGGTGCTGATCAATATGAGATCACCTGGTTCATGAGCTGGAGCCCCTGTGAAAGATGCACACCTCAAATAATCACATTCGTGGAGCAGCAGCGCAATGTAAAACTGAATATCTTCGTTTCCCGGCTCTTCCGCTATGATTCAGAACCTCATAGGCAGGGATTAAGAGCACTTTCACAACAAGAAAGAATTGGCTTAAAAGTGATGACCCTAAAGGGTGAGTTGTTATTATTATTATTATTATTATTATTATTATTATTTATTATTGTTGTTGTTGCCAGTGCCAGTCTGCTGTGATTATGTAGATATAGAGAGTTTATGGGTTCATAGGAAATTACTTCTGTCTCGTGTTCCTATCCAGAATTTCAGGAATGTTTTGATCGATTTGTTGGAGAAGGAAATGGATTTCAGGACTGGAAAGACCTGGCTGGGAACTCTGCAATATATACTGAGAAGCTGAACGAGATAACTGTAAGGGCACCTGATCATACTCGTGATAATCACAATGCAGGGCTCATGCAGGATTGATACACTGAATCGAGAAATCCTGAGAGAGAGAGAGAGAGAGAGAGAGAGAGAGAGAGAGAGAGAGAGAGAGAGAGAAGGGGAAGTCGCGGCTGCTGATTATAGACAGTAGGTCGCTGCTGTTAATAACTCTTTTTCATGTTCTAGGGAGCTGATCCCCGGCTGGTTTTTTGAAACGCCTCCCCTGCGCGCTGCGGCTGCCTGCATGAAACACCCCGGCCGACTTCCACCGAGAAAGAGCATCGAAACCAACAGCGCGGCACAACGGCATGACCCGGACAAGCGGCCAGTCCGCTCTCTGCGCCTCACCTCTTATTATAGAGCCCGCACTGCAGCTTCAATACCGTGCGCTTCAAAGACAGGCTGAGACGCGCCTCTCTCTTAACGTCTCTTATTCAATTCAGTGTGATTCATATCTGTCAATGCATGGGTGTTCTTCTATTAGGAGTATTTTAACATGTTATGCGCTTTTAATCGATTATTTCACGCATCTAAATCTTTTTTAAAATCATTGCTTGGAAAAAAAAAAAAAAAAAAAAAAAACTTGTCTGGTTTATTATTAATTAATTAACATTACTATTAAATTTTTATTATGTCCACTCACAGCCTGTCTATATATTAAACCAATTAACTTAAAGTGTTTGTTGGGATGATATATGAATTGAGCAAACCAGAACTCAGGGAGGGAGCGCTCTTGTAGTTTATATACCAGAAACCCTCGATAGAATTACAACCTTATTATGCACTGTTTCAATAAACATATCCTATTGTTAGTAAATAATAATAATAATAATAATATAATAAATAATAATAATAATAATAATAATAAATTGTAATAATAATAATAATAATAACTTGTCTACTGATCTCAGTAGGGATTTGCTAAGGTTTAAAATGCAATAAAGTGTTTTTTTTTCAATTCAAATGGATTTTGTTTGTTATAAATTCATCTAAACATCTATTCACACAAACAGTCGAGTGCAGATGTATCACCTCCAGATTTGCCGCTGATATCCTCTTATATACCCACCGGGCGGGGTGTGTAAAATGACATTTTCTTACTCAAAGAAATGACTATTGGACATCCACTGCACCCCCCACCCCCCATATTGAATGCGCAGATCCAGCCAAAAGTTCTGCATCACTTGAAAAAAAAAAAGTTCTTGCAGTTAATTCAATTAAAAGCGAACGAAAAGGAGCACAGAAACCAACGCGTTTCAAAAACACGCGAACCGGATAATAATATTAACAGAGGCGCCCTTGAGAACGAGATGTACAGCATATCGAATCATATTATATTATATTATAATATTATAATCAGCTTTATAATAGAGGCTGCCCTCGAATAAACGCAGCGATCATTAAACAAACATTAAGGGATTTTTTTTTCTCCACCCTACTAAACACACACACTGTAAACAAATTTACTCTGAAAATTGACAAATTGACTATGTAGTGCGTGTCTCAGTTTGTGCTTCAGTGTCTCCACGTGTGTCTCTATGTCTCTCCCTCCCTCTCATTCTCAGTCTCGGTGTGTGTCTCAGTGTGTGTCTCAGTGTCTCCATGTCTCTCCCTCCCTCTCATTCTCAGCCCCTGTGTTTCTCTCCTCAGTTTTCCTGCAGGAAGGAGGCTGTGGGCAAGGGCGCTCACCTGGTCTCTGTTCACAGCGAGGAGGCTAACAAGAACATTATCTGCATCACCATGAAATACAACCACACCTCCCCCCGGGTCTGGCTGGGCGGGTTCGAGCTCTTCAGGGTGAGGAGGGGGGGTGCATATCCCTGCTGGGTGGGGGAGTAGCCCTAACCCTGAACGCACCGGGAAACGCCACCAAAAAAACAATCTATTGAGGAAGGCTTTGCAGGGCCCGGCAATTTAGGATTCTCCAGATAAGATCAAAGCATTGCCCAAGCCAGGTGGAATTAGAGAAGGGTTGCCAGGGGTTACCAGCGGTTGCCAAGGGCTACCAAGCCACGCTGTCGACGCTGAATCACTGAGATCCTTTGAGACCCGACCTTGACAAACTTTAGAGTTCAATCAGGTTTAGTGCAAAGTCCGAAGGTACCAGAAAGTTTCTAAAATAGATTTTCTTAAACAAGACAGCGACGATAATAACATTCTATAAATTCTCGTTTTATTTGTATTCTGAGCTCCTAGTAACCCATGTGCTGCCTGGTAATGCATTGACCTCGTTTCTACAAACGCGATGAATCGCGCTGCTTTCTTTGCATGTTCTGTCGTAGTTGAGGTCTGTACCCTTTGATTCAGGCCCGCAGCATAATAAAAAAAGAACTACAGCTCCCAGCATGCCTCACCCTTGCCGCAAGGGTACAGGCATGCTGGGAGCTGTAGTCCTAGCCAGGGCTGTACCCGATTCACTGCGTATAAATGAATCGAGATGCTTTCTTTACACGCTCTGTCGTGATTGAGGTCTGTAGCCTTCGTGATCCAGGACCGCAGCATAACAAAGAACTACAGCTCCCAGCATGCCTCACCCTTGCCGCAGGTGCAGAGGCATGCTGGGAGCTGTAGTGTGTTGCTCTGGTCCTGATGTCTTTTGTTTTCAGAGCGAAAAATTCGTTTGGATCGACGGTTCCGAGTGGAACTACAATCCCTGGGTCCCGGGACAGCCAGACAACACCGCGAACACAGAGGACTGTGTGGAAATTAACTGGAAAAGTAAGAGAGAGGAGAAGAGGGTAGAGAGAAGAGAGATGGGAGAGGAGAGAAGAGAGGCAGGAGAAAGGAGAAAGAGGGGAGAGCAGAGAAAGGAGAGGGGGGAGGGGAGAGAAGGAGAGGAGAAAAGAGAGAGGGGGCAGAGAGGGGAGGAGAGGAGAGGAGGATGATACTGAAAAGAGTTTAGACCTAAATCTGTTTTTTGTTTCTGTTTTCCTCTCCTCAGACACCGGCATGTGGAACGATGACAAATGCAGCGGGGGGAAATCTTATATCTGCGGGTTCAAGGACTGAGCCAAGATCTGAGAGCCAGACCAACACCGAGTTACCCCGGCAACGCTGCCCAGGTGGCTTTGACATCTGGAATCGATATCCTCCCTTTACAGGAGCGCTGACCATCTTTAAAATCCATTCTCTCACCTCTTATTAGCTTTATTAACAGGATCACTGACCCCTCCCTTTACAGGAGCTCTGACCATCTTTAAAACCCATTCTCTCACCTCTTATTAGCTTTATTAACAGGATCACTGACCCCTCCCTTTACAGGAGCGCTGACCATCTTTAAAATCCATTCTCTCACCTCTTATTAGCTTTATTAACATGATCACTGTTTTTTTTTTTTAAGTAATATTCTGGAACATATTGTATTTTTTTACATATAAATGGTCACACTGTACACTCTGTTATTTACATGGCTTCCCTTTTCTGCAATAAACAGCTTTTAAGCATCATTCAAAATGAATTCTGTGTCTTTGTGGAGAGATCGCTAGAATTAACCTTGCCCGTCCACTTTATTAGGAACCGTCTCCCCCAGTTGATTTTGGGAATACAGACCCGCAGAATCAAATACTTTCAATAGCTTCTGCTAGATAATGTTAATACCTAGTTTCATCATAATTGGCTTTACTAATTAAAAAAAAAAAATGCTGGAGATGCCGGGGATTGAACCCGGGGCCTCATACATGCAAAGCATGCGCTCTACCACTGAGCTACATCCCCTCTGACTCGTTGAGCTCATTACGCAATTACCGCTCTGTGGTGTTTCATCTAGCGGAAGACGTAGGAACTGCATCGTTTTTTTTATATTTATTTATTTTTTTTTAAATATAGACCTACTGGCATTTACACTATGTATTGGAGTTTAATATAAATGAATATTTGATAAGAGCCTCATAGTTGGCTAAATGTAAATACATCCCATAGTTACTTAACTGTACAATACATCCCATAGAGCTGAATATACACCACATCCCACAGTTAGGTAAATGCACAATAAAACCCATAATACATCATATTCATAAGTAAATAATAATAATAAAACAACAATCACACCCGCCCAAACAGGGACTTGAACCCTGGACCCTCAAATTAAAAGTCTGATGCTCTACCGACTGCGCTATCCGGGCTCTGCTAGACTTGCTATCTGGACTCTGTGAGACCCGCTATCTGGACTCTGCGAGACTCGCTATCCGGGCTCTGCTAGACTCGCTATCCGGACTCTGTGAGACTCGCTATCCGGGCTCTGTGAGACTCGCTATCCAGACTCTGCTAGACTCGCTATCCGGGCTCTGCTAGACTTGCTATCTGGACTCTGTGAGACCCGCTATCTGGACTCTGCGAGACTCGCTATCCGGGCTCTGTGAGACTCGCTATCCGGGCTCTGCTAGACTCGCTATCCGGGCTCTGCTAGACTCGCTATCCGGACTCTGTGAGACTCGCTATCCGGACTCTGCGAGACTCGCTATCCGGACTCTGTGAGACTCGCTATCCGGGCTCTGTGAGACTCGCTATCCGGACTCTGTGAGACTCGCTATCCGGGCTCTGTGAGACTCGCTATCCGGACTCTGTGAGACTCGCTATCCGGGCTCTGTGAGACTCGCTATCCGGACTCTGTGAGACTCGCTATCCGGGCTCTGTGAGACTCGCTATCCGGGCTCTGTGAGACTCGCTATCCGGACTCTGCTAGACTCGCTATCCGGACTCTGTGAGACTCGCTATCCGGACTCTGTGAGACTCGCTATCCGGGCTCTGTGAGACTCGCTATCCGGACTCTGTGAGACTCGCTATCCGGACTCTGCTAGACTCGCTATCCGGACTCTGCTAGACTCGCTATCCGGACTCTGTGAGACTCGCTATCCGGACTCTGTGAGACTCGCTATCCGGACTCTGTGAGACTCGCTATCCGGACTCTGTGAGACTCGCTATCCGGACTCTGTGAGACTCGCTATCCGGACTCTGTGAGACTCGCTATCCGGACTCTGCTAGACTCGCTATCCGGACTCTGCTAGACTCGCTATCCGGACTCTGTGAGACTCGCTATCCGGACTCTGCTAGACTCGCTATCCGGACTCTGTGAGACTCGCTATCCGGACTCTGTGAGACTCGCTATCCGGACTCTGTGAGACTCGCTATCCGGACTCTGCTAGACTCGCTATCCGGACTCTGTGAGACTCGCTACCCGGACTCTGTGAGACTCGCTATCCGGACTCTGTGAGACTCGCTATCCGGACTCTGCTAAACTCGTTATCCGGACTCTGTGAGACTCGCTATCCGGACTCTGTGAGACTCGCTATCCGGACTCTGTGAGACTCGCTATCCGGACTCTGCTAGACTCGCTATCCGGACTCTGCTAGACTCGCTATCCGGACTCTTGGCTTGGTTGGAGTTTGAAGTCTAAAGAGTAATTTGCATCAGAATTCTGAAAGGGACACATTTTGGTTCGAGTCGGTGCTCTCGCGCGACACATCGCTATCTTAAAACAATAAATAACAAATTACAGCTCTTTGAAGAAACATCAGAAATCGGGGAGGGGGGTAAAAAACTTACATTGAAATATTAAGGTGTACTTTTTTTTAAAAAGTGAATTTGTAAATATCCGCCTTACTGCGTATTGATTTTTTTTCTTGCAGTTCCAAATAATATCCACAAGAGGGCAGTATGGCGTGCGGAACACGGAGGGGATGAAGCTCAGTGGTAGAGCTGATATTAGGAGGCAGAACATTATATATATAGAGAAATCTCACTGCTGCGCTGTATATAATCCGTTGGGTTTGAAGGTCTATATATATATATATATATATATATATATATATATATATATATATATATATATATAGATGATATATATATATATTATATATAATTAGCATTATTCTTTCAGATATGGGAATTTTCACATGGGAACTACATGTTAACAATGGGGGAATTTCTGGGAAATACAGCGATAATTAAATTCATTGCAGTTATGATAAGGAGAACAGTGACAATACAGAAGCCACTGCAACAGCACATCTTATCAGTATGGGAATAAAACAGAGCTGTGATAAGCATCTACCAATCTATCTATCTATCTATCTATCTATCTATCTATCTATCTATCTATCTATCTGTGTGTCTATCTCACACCAATAGCACACTATATAGATAGTATAGATAGATATATATCTATCTATCTATCTGATATGGATAGATAGATAGAATATATATATAGTCCCGACAGATATATAGATATTAGATAGATATAGAATAGTATATAGATATATATATAGTAATATAGATATTATTATATAGTCCATTCCAAAACAGACGTTTTAAATATAAATTAAAAGTTGTTGTAAAAGTATATTAATTTTTTTTTTGTTTTGATGTAAAGTGTTTGTGTGGGCCATCCCCCGTCGTCAACTATCCAATTACGTGTGAGCTTACCTGTGTGTTAGCACGTAGAGCTTTATTTTAGATGTCGTTTACTCCCTTTGTAATTAACACTTTTGTGCTACAGACTTACCTCCTTGCTTACTATGTTTTTTATATTTATCTATGTGGTATAAATATTGTTTTTTTGGTGTTTCGTCACGGAGTGCTGGGAATCAGACTCCTATTGCACAGCAGTGTCACCCAGTCCAGGTTTTACTACCAGCTTGATCAGCCACAGTGTGTCTAACAAGCGCAGGTGTGTTTGATTATTAAACTCCTAGTGAAATCTATCTTAGCAGCCCTGCAATGTAATTTAGGTCCAGTCCAGTCTAGTGATATTAAACTGCAGTTACAATGTAATTCCAGTCCAGTCTAGTGATATTAAACTGCAGTTACAATGTAATTCCAGTCCAGTCTAATGATATTAAACTGCAGTTACAATGTAATTCCAGTCCAGTCCAGTGATATTAAACTGCAGTTACAATGTAATTCCAGTCCAGTCTAGTGATATTAAACTGCAGTTACAATGTAATTCCAGTCCAGTCTAGTGATATTAAACTGCAGTTACAATGTAATTCCAGCCCAGTCCAGTGATATTAAACTGCAGTTACAATGTAATTCCAGTCCAGTCTAGTGATATTAAACTGCAGTTACAATGTAATTCCAGTCCAGTCTAGTGATATTAAACTGCAGTTACAATGTAATACCAGTCCAGTCTAGTGATATTAAACTGCAGTTACAATGTAATTCCAGTCCAGTCTAGTGATATTAAACTGCAGTTACAATGTAATTCCAGTCCAGTCCAGTGATATTAAACTGCAGTTACAATGTAATTCCAGTCCAGTCCAGTGATATTAAACTGCAGTTACAATGTAATTCCAGTCCAGTCTAGTGATATTAAACTGGAGTTACAATGCAGGGATGGGAATCAGACTCCTATTTTCTATTTAGAGTGGCCAGTTATTTTATCCAGGATTTTTCTCCCCAATTTGGAATATCTAATCATTGCTTCCCCTCACCAGAGCCTTTTCCCATACACTCTTCTACACCCAGGATCTCCAGAGCAGATGTCAGCTAGCTACTGCCCTCTGGAGGCCGTGTCTTTACCAGGGGAGACCCTTGGGGACCCCTGCGCTCCCCTGACTGTGTGACTCCCCCCTGTGTGACCTGCGTCAGCCCGGTACATTCTGAGGGCGGGGCGGGCGCAGTTTGTCGTAGATGGTGATCAGTTTCTCTGTCGTTTCCCGAGCTCCAGCGAGTTCTGGTATATCCTGTGGAGAGAAAGAAAACAGCAATGCCATGTACTGAAATCGAAAGATATTCAAAACTCTCTGGCTCATCGCACAGGTCCCGAGCCCCTCCCCAGCCTGCTGACCCCCGCTGTGCCCCGGCCCGCAAGCTGAGCTCCTCGGACTCTGGCCGGCTTGTTACCCCCAAGCGAACGCACCCCACACTCGGAGAGAACGCTCGTTCAGCTTCATGGCTTCGACTCTGGAACGTTCTCTCCCACCGTCGCTCGCTTTCAACTCTCCAGACCCACCTGTTCTCGCTTAGCTGCTGTGTTGCTGCTACTATTGCATGTATTCTGCTGCTAGCCTGTATTCTGCTCTTTCCACTGTATTTAATGCACTATTTCATGTATTCTGCTGCTATCCTGTATTCTGCTCTTTCCACTGTATTTAATGCACTATTTCATGTATTATGCTGCTATCCTGTATTCTGCTCTTTCCACTGTATTTAATGCACTATTTCATGTATTATGCTGCTATCCTGTATTCTGCTCTTTCCACTGTATTTAATGCACTATTTCATGTATTATGCTGCTATCATGTATTCTGCTCTTTCCACTGTATTTAATGCACTATTTCATGTATTATGCTGCTATCATGTATTCTGCTCTTTCCACTGTATTTAATGCACTATTTCATGTATTATGCTGCTATCCTGTATTCTGCTCTTTCCACTGTATTTAATGCACTATTTCATGTATTATGCTGCTGTCATGTATTCTGCTCTTTCCACTGTATTTAATGCACTATTTCATGTATTATGCTGCTGTCATGTATTCTGCTCTTTCCACTGTATTTAATGCACTATTTCATGTATTCTGCTGC
>NC_054562.1:966108-996108 GCF_017654505.1 Polyodon spathula | reverse complement strand
ACCATCCTAGTTCATATTGTATTCTAGCAGTGTTATTATTATACACAGTATCCTAGTTCATATTGTATTCTAGCAGTGTTATTATTATTTACAGTCTCCTAGTTCATATTGGATTCTAGCAGTGTTATTATTATACACAGAATCCTAGTTCATATTGTATTCTGGCAGTGTTATTATTATACACAGCATCCTAGTTCATATTGTATTCTAGCAGTGTTATTATTATACACAGCATCCTAGTTCATATTGTATTCTAGCAGTGTTATTATTATACACGGCATCCTAGTTCATATTGTATTCTAGCAGTGTTATTATTATACACGGTCCTAGTTCATATTTATTCTAGCAGTGTTATTATTATACAGCATCCTAGTTCATATTGTATTCTAGCAGTGTTATTATTATACACAGCATCCTAGTTCATATTGGATTCTAGCAGTGTTATTATTATACACAGAATCCTAGTTCATATTGTATTCTGGCAGTGTTATTATTATACACAGCATCCTAGTTCATATTGTATTCTAGCAGTGTTATTATTATACACAGCATCCTAGTTCATATTGTATTCTAGCAGTGTTTATTATTATACACAGCATCCTAGTTCATATTGTATTCTAGCAGTGTTATTATTATACACAGCATCCTAGTTCATATTGTATTCTAGCAGTGTTATTATTATACACAGCATCCTAGTTCATATTGTATTCTAGCAGTGTTATTATTATACACAGCATCCTAGTTCATATTGGATTCTAGCAGTGTTATTATTATACACGGCATCCCAGTTCATTGTATTCTAGCAGTGTTATTATTATCAGCACTGACTGTAAACTGCACTGTGTTTAAATATGAAGCCTGCATTGTAACCCTGTCTGTCTGACACCTAATGAGTTAATAAAGCATAATAATAAATAATAATAATAATAATAATAATAATAATAATAATAATAATAATATAATAATAATAATGCCCTAGTAAAAAAAAACTCCTGTTGTTGACATTAAATTTTTCAGTGCCTTTTGACAAGAGCCATTGCATTGCATCTTCTGCTGTTACCAATGACAAGAATACTTATGCAGGCTTTCACACTAGCCGTGTATCCCTCTGTGCGGGTCTGGTGTTAGCATGCTTATATAACCACCATATAAATTTAAACCGGCTTATAATGTGAAAGACTGCATAAGTATTCTTGCAAAGGCTGTAAGAAATAATGAAACTGATAAACAATATTAGTCAGCTATATATGTTTATTGGTGTAGCTTAAAATAGACAATTGTATTGGCGAGAGTCGTGTCACTCTGAGATTGTTAGAACCGAGCCCCAGACAATGCGTTCACTTCAGTCTTGGGGATTCCAAAACACCCCCTTTTAATGATGTCATTTATGATCCCCCTCCTCACTATACCTGTACACATGACAATTTTTCAAGCCACACAAACATTCCTTTGCATCTGTGGTCTCTGAAATTCTCCCATTCCCCTCATGCAACCAAACAGAGCATAACAGAGAATCCTTCGCAAATGCTCATAAATTGTCATATTTGTTCTCCCTCTAATCAATCTACAATTTATTGACAGAGCCTGCATTCTACAATACCCCACCTAAACTCTGTGCTCAATATCTCTCCATTTGAAAGAACCATACATTCCAAATATTCTAACAATATGAGTACGGACTATCACATTTCCTTCCAGCCCTGAACTCAAAAACCCAAAGTACCACTCAACAGCTTCTTTGTTGAACTTGTAACAGAAAATAACATATTATGAAAGATTAATAAGCACTAACGCAAAAACGATCACAAAATTCCTTACTAGGCTTTCACAGCATTAAAAACAAAAACTAATCTTACATTGGTGTGAAGTGATCCTTAACTGCAAGAGACAATTAAAACTGGTCAGCAGTCAAAAGCAATAGTCTTTAGGCTACTGCTTTTGGTCTGTTATTTAAAATCTCTTTAGTTGGGTTTTCCTTCACCTTAACTCATATGCCAAAATCGTATCTTTACTGATGGAGAGTTCACTAGTTCAATAATACTTTAGGACAACGTTCAAAGTTCCCGAGTAATCGAGATTCACAAGGCTGGCACGTCTCTCTGTTTCATAAACACTACATTGTGTGTGTAATAATATCAGGTATAGGTCACACTGGAAAGTACCTGGAACAACCAGGACTCAGTTTGTTTTAAGTGTGGAGTGATATTTCCCAGTTTCTTGGCTCAAGGGAGACCCCACAGAGGTACGGTGAAGCATATTTAAAAAAATTAAAAAAAAAAACCATGATACAACTAAAAAAGTTTCTCTCACAGGAAAAGCACAGCAATGTGTAATAGAGCACAGGGAAGCATTGTAAACACAGAGAGGTCTGGTAAAGCATAGGGAAGCATTGTAAAGCACAGAGAGGTCTGGTAAAGCATAGGGAAGCATTGTAAAGCACAGAGAGGTCTGGTAAAGCACAGGGAAGCATTGTAAAGTACAGAGAGGTCTGGTAAAGCATAGGGAAGCATTGTAAAGCACAGATAGTGTGTGTGTGTATATATATATATATATATATATATATATATATATATATATATATATATATATATATATATATCTATATTTCAGTGTCCTCAGAGACAGTCATCAACTAGTAATAATAATAATAATAATAATAATAATAATAATAATAATAATTTGCTGATCTCTCACAGTTATGTTGCATTTCTGGTGTTGAGCTGTCACTGTAAACCCTAAATCCCTTCGCTCTCTGAGCGCCGGCCTCTTTATCAAACCCTGCAGCTCCAACCAGTGGATCGCTAACAGTCTCTCTCTCTCAGACAGCACGATTCGAGTTCACACTGCTGTTATAAATAGACGTCCTTTCACAGAACACCCCCTTAACATTTTTCTATGCAGTGGATCTTTCTGGATAATAATAACCTCCAGGTGAACTTGAAAGATGGTGTGTTACATTTTCCAGATGCAGACCATCTTGGTCTGATGTAAACAGGAACCTGGAGTATTGGAATAACAGGAAACAGCCACCCTAACAGTTTAGACAATTCAAATTCCAACCCCCCCCCCCCCCAAAATATTATCAAACTAGGTTTGCCCTTATTTGCAAAGTCAAGCCGGAGCGGGAATATGATAAGGAATCGACAACCTCGCACTCTTCTGACACGTTATGGAATAATCCGCTCCTTTTCCCCGACGGTCACAACACGACCTTCGGTGAACCTTACTCGAGGTGTACCCCGACTATGTTTGGCTAAAGGAAGTACCAATTTACGCAGGTTAAACCAAAGGAAGACTGCTCGAGCTCGACTTAACTACTAATGTATGTAAAAAAGAAAAAAATTTAAGTTTCCCGACTTCTTTCCCCCCCCCCCCCCCCCCCCCAAAAAAAAAGAAACACACACACACACACACACACACACACACACACACACACACACACACACACACACACACACACACACACACACAAAACCACTGCACAGTCAGTGCCTTCCCCCTATTTAACAACAGAAATGTTCCAGGGGAAAACCAGAAGAGACTACTGTTGGTCAGCTGAGCTCAGACACTCGCACTGCAGGCTTTTGTCCATTGAGGACACCCTGGCATTATGAGCACTGATAAATGTTACAGTATAGGATGCTTCCTTATGCTTTCCTGCTTTCCCACCAATCTCTGTGCTTTACAATGCTTCCCTATGCTTTACCAGACCTCTCTGTGCTTTACAATGCTTCCCTATGCTTTAGCAGACCTCTCTGTGCTTTACAATGCTTCCCTATGCTTTACCAGACCTCTCTGTGCTTTACAATGCTTCTCTGTGCTTTCTGGGTGACGGGAGTTTGGAGAGATGTGGGGATCTTTACTGAAGGTTACTACTCTGCTTGAAGCTCCCTATCTGTGTTGGGACATTTTATTTGAGGTCACCGTGCCTGTTTTGTTGGTTTCTTGTTCTTCAAAGTCTCATTACTGACCCAATCCTTTGACAACTCCCGTTCGAGTGGAGTTTCATAACCAGTGAGGGTGGGCAACCCGCACGGACCCTCACTGTTCTGGTTACCTCTCTCTCTAACGCACGGTATCCTGGATCGCCATGGAAATGTTACAAAATGACGATGAACCTGCACTTAGGATCGACGTTTCACTCTCTGACCTTCAAAAAAAAAAAAGTTTTTTTTTTTAAATGTATTCCTGTGACCTTAAACCGGTTTGATATTAGCTTGTGTGCGTGTATGTGTGCGTGTGTATCAGTGTGTGTGTGGGGGGGGGTCTTTGTTTGACAAATGACCCACAATCTACTCGCAGATGTGATTTCCTGTTTTTCTCTTGTGAAGGCCCATTTTCAGCTACCGGAAACCTTCCCCGTGCAGAAAAGCAGCCCTGTTAGCTGCTGAATAACTGGAGTTTGTGAACGAAAACACACAGGGTGAAAATATGAAAAAATATCACTGGCGTGTTCATGATCTTCTCTGTGCTTCACTCTGCTGTGCTTTTACCAGGGAAATACCAAAGCAGTACATTTTGAGATGGGGGCTGGTTCATTATCTTCACTGTGCTTTGAGAAGGGGGCTGGTTCATTATCTTCACTGTGCTTTGAGAAGGGTCTGGTTCATTATCTTCACTGCGCTTTGAGAAGGGGGCTGGTTCATTATCTTCACTGCGCTTTGAGAATGGGGCTGGTTCATTATCTTCACTGTGCTTTGAGAAGGGGGCTGGTTCATTATCTTCACTGCGCTTTGAGAAGGGGGCTGGTTCATTATCTTCACTGTGCTTTGAGAAGGGGGCTGGTTCATTATCTTCACTGTGCTTTGAGAAGGGGGCTGGTTCATTATCTTCACTGTGCTTTGAGAAGGGGGCTGGTTCATTATCTTCACTGTGCTTTGAGAAGGGGGCTGGTTCATTATCTTCACTGTGCTTTGAGAAGGGGGCTGGTTCATTATCTTCACTGTGCTTTGAGAAGGGGGCTGGTTCATTATCTTCACTGTGCTTTGAGAAGGGGGCTGGTTCATTATCTTCACTGTGCTTTGAGAAGGGGGCTGGTTCATTATCTTCACTGTGCTTTGAGAAGGGGGCTGGTTCATTATCTTCACTGTTCTTTGAGAAGGGGGCTGGTTCATTATCTTCACTGTTCTTTGAGAAGGGGGCTGGTTCATTATCTTCACTGTGCTTTGAGAAGGGGGCTGGTTCATTATCTTCTCTGTGCTTTGAGAAGGGGGCTGGTTCATTATCTTCACTGTTCTTTGAGAAGGGGGCTGGTTCATTATCTTCACTGTTCTTTGAGAAGGGGGCTGGTTCATTATCTTCACTGTTCTTTGAGAAGGGGGCTGGTTCATTATCTTCACTGTGCTTTGAGAAGGGGGCTGGTTCATTATCTTCACTGTGCTTTGAGAAGGGGGCTGGTTCATTATCTTCTCTGTGCTGTGTTTTTACCAGGGGGGAAAACAAAGCAGTACACATTGAGCAGGGAACCGGCGGGTGGAGGGCGGGGCTGTCATGGCCATCAATAGGATCAAACTGTAACTCTAGTTCCACTGAATGTATTAAAAGGAGCTCAGTTTTTCAAACATCAAAGGATTTTGCAAAGCTCGGTTGTCGATCGCCTGTGTCTGACTTGCAGCTAACCACAACTGGAACTGCCTCGACGCCAACACAGCTGTGACCACACGCGGCTCTCTGTTTCACGCTATGACACAAGGTTTCAGAAACTGCAAGAAATGTGACACATGAGCTGACCACAGAGAAGCAACGAAGCAGAGAAGCAGTCTGGGTCAAACAGAGAGACTTCTCTTTTATTCCACCCCTGTGTTTAATCGATTCTGCTAATTCTCCTCAGCTCTCGACCTGGTAGAAAGATGCTTCTCTGTGATGGTCTGATTATATAAGCTAGCATGTCCTGAACAGGGTTTTAGGAGTAGAGTTTAGAAAACATTTTCTGTACATGACGTTCGCCATCTTTCAGAGCAATCAGATTTACTCAAACACTATAGTTATTGTTTGTTGCTCAGTATTGTGCAGCTCCCAGCATCCCTCACCATTGCCGCGGTGCAGAGGCATGCTGGGAGCTGTAGTCCTAGCCAGGGCTGTATTGATTGACAATACAATAACTACGGCAGCGCAGCTAGAACTGAAGAGCAGCTCCTGAACTCAGTCAGAGCAGCACTGAGTCCTCCTTGCTGCGGAGCGAGGGGGGGGTGTTTGCTGTCGTGCTGCGATTGTTATTGACACAGCCAGCATTGTCCTTCCTGTGATAATGGATACCATCTGTTATTCAGTAAATCATTGTTAAAAATGAATTATTCTGGTTCTCTAATTCATTATCAACTATTTTTTTTGTTCTCCTGTTTTTCACACTGTACTTTATAAAACAAATGATCCTGGGGTTTTACAGCCACTGACTCCCTATGTGTGTGTGAGAGACCCTGAGCGAGTCACTGAACCTCCTTGTGCTCCGTCCTTCGCATGAGACGCCAAACAAACGAGGTCCTATTGGAAGAGACTCTGCAGCAGACCCTGACTCACTGTGTCACTGAACCTCCTTGTGCTGCATCTTTGGGGTGAGACGTTGTTGTAAGTGACTCTGCTGCTGATGCATAGCTCACACACCCTAGTCTTGTAAAGCACTTTGTGATAGTGGTCCACTATGAAAGGCGCTATATAAAGATTATTATTATTATTATTATTATTATTATTATTATTATATTTATTATTATTATTATTATTATTATTATCTTCTCTGGAACGTAAAGCCCGGTGGTTCTTTGTGTGTGTAATTCGGTATTCCCCCCAGCTCAAGGCTTGTGCTGGGAGTTTCACAGCAGTGCAGGTCTGTGTGTGATATCCCAACTGTGGTTCTGTAATTCATTATCAAGCATTGGGTTGCTTGTTATTTTTTTTTTAAAGAAGAAATCAAAGCTTACACTACAGGAAGAGCCAAATTAACAGACTCCCAAGAGAGTCAGTAGCCTTTCTCCCTGGGCACTCAGCCCAAGACCTTTCGAAAAAGCCTCACAGTCACAAACCGCAAGCTTTGCAGGAGAGAATGAGCTGCTAATCGCTCAGCATCTCTGAACCGTTGAAGAGACAGATCTACCGCGTGAATTGTACTCTACAGCTAATAGATGGAGAGACGGCTCACAAGCCAGCTGCTGACTCTAACAATCATCATAATTGAGTCTCTGTGGATGGCCAAATGCTGCCTGCTTGTTCATTGCACAATACTTAGAAGCTTCCAGTTCGTTTGATAGAGTTTCCATTGCATAGGCTGGTGGAATAAAATTTACAATGCTTTGTAAACAGCAGTGTGATCCAGTCCTGCTTTCACTAAGAGTTTAGTAATCAGACTCCCGCTGCACAGCAGTGTGATCCAGTCCTGCTTTCACTAGGAGTTTAATAATCAGACTCCCGCTGCACAGCAGTGTGATCCAGTCCTGCTTTCACTGGGAGTTTAATAATCAGACTCCCGCTGCACAGCAGTGTGATCCAGTCCTGCTTTCACTAGGAGTTTAATAATCAGACTCCCGCTGCACAGCAGTGTGATCCAGTCCTGCTTTCACTAGGAGTTTAATAATCAGACTCCCGCTGCACAGCAGTGTGATCCAGTCCTGCTTTCACTAGGAGTTTAATAATCAGACTCCCGCTGCACAGCAGTGTGATCCAGTCCTGCTTTCACTAGGAGTTTAATAATCAGACTCCCGCTGCACAGCAGTGTGATCCAGTCCTGCTTTCACTAGGAGTTTAATAATCAGACTCCCGCTGCACAGCAGTGTGATCCAGTCCTGCTTTCACTAGGAGTTTAATAATCAGACTCCCGCTGCACAGCAGTGTGATCCAGTCCTGCTTTCACTAGGAGTTTAATAATCAGACTCCCGCTGCACAGCAGTGTGATCCAGTCCTGCTTTCACTAGGAGTTTAATAATCAGACTCCCGCTGCACAGCAGTGTGATCCAGTCCTGCTTTCACTAGGAGTTTAATAATCAGACTCCCGCTGCACAGCAGTGTGATCCAGTCCTGCTTTCACTAGGAGTTTAATAATAAGACACACCTGAGCTTGTTAGCTAGACACACTGGGGGCTGATCAAGCTGGTAGTGAAACCTGGACTGGATCACACTGCTGTGCAATAGGAGTCTGATTACCAGCCCTGAATTCTTTATATAAAGAATAAAACCCTGCAAATAAACAGTTTTGTTTGTTATCTGCAGCTGGTCTACAGCAGTCATGTTGTGACATGCTGCACAGACTGTTGAAAACTGTGGTTAAAAAAATATAACGAATTATTCAAAACTCCTTATCCAGGCTTGAGCAGGTCGTTATAACTTGAATACCTATCTTTAAATAAAGCCATTTCGGTCCCAATTGTGTGTGGGTTATGTGTATGTGTGTGTGTGTGTGTGTGTGTGTGTGTGTGTGTGTGTGTGTGTGTGTGTGTGTGTGTGTGTGTGTGTGTGTGTGTGTGTGTGTGTGTGTGTGTCAGTGTCTGTGTGTGTGTGTCAGTGTGTGTGTGTGTCTCAGTGTGTGTGTGTGTCAATGTGTTGTTGAATGACTTTTTGTGTAACTCTTCTCTCTCACTAGACCAGTGAAAAGTCTGCAGTGAATCTATGTGCTTCTCTGTTAAAAGGTACTTTCAAGAATCACAACATCACTAACGAGGGGAAGAAACGAAGCGCCATGAGAAGAGAAGAGAAGGGACGAGCAGCTCCTTAACTCACAAAACAACACACCATATAGCAATCGCAAAGCCCACAAAGTCTGAGACCAGCACAAGGTGCATAACACTTGCAAACGCAACTCATAAGGTAACTGTTAGACACAACGTTTGGGCTTCAACTGAACCGCACTCTGCTACACAAAATCAAGTTAACTCAAACTGGTCTAAAAACAACAATTAAAAATGTTACTAAGTTACACAGCTTAATCATTAACCGCAGTGTAATATGCAGTTCTTGTTGTAGCCTGCACCGCTGTGAACCCCTAGACAGGAGCTCCGGCAAATAAAAAAGCAGACAGTTACTCGGTTTTCTCAAGTTGTGAGTGAAAATAAACATTGTCGGGACCGCTTTCTTAAATCGTTTCCCGGCGGAGCTGAACCCGACTAATCGTTCCAAGTGCAAGATAAAGTCGAAATATCCTGAGAAAGGAGAACATTAGTCTAGTTCAGTCAGCGATATCTCATTTCAGGCTTTTCTGTTCGTTTGTGCTTTAGAGCGGCGAGCTGGGTTCAAAGTGTCGCTTCATTATTATGAAGCCAGGTGGCAGCGTGTTTAATGATCGCTCACCTATAGCCGCGTTTCAATTAAAGGGAAGCCAGGAGTTAGAGACATAGAGAGAACTCTGTCAACAGACCCGTTTCACAAAGGCTGAGCAACTGCCATCTGCTGTGAATGCATTTGAAATAAGCTTTTGTTCTTTTTGTTTTTGTTATATATATATATATATATATAAATATATATATATGAGACTATGTTATGATCTGGGTTTAGAGTCGAGTCAATGGAATAACTATGTGATATATAGTATAATATTATCGCCGCTAGACCTATAGCAATATTACATATAGTATAGTATACTTTCTTGTGCGCACCTGTCACAAGTCAACAGACCCGTTTCACAAAGGCTGAGCAACTGCCATATCAACACTGCTTGGTCACCTCGAAGATCTCATGGTTTCTGCCAGCAAGCTTCACAATACGTTGACGTATCGCTCTGATAACCGAATATATAAATAAGATAAACATCTGGAAGAATATGAATATAGGGAATATATATATATATTATATATATATAGATATATATATAATATATATATATATATTATATGTATAAACACTGCACACACGTCAATCTCAAACCAGCAAGCTTCACAATTACCAAATCGCTCTGAGACCGAATGCTATTCAACTAGTCCACAATTCATAAAGCATAGGGAACCATTGTAAAGCACAGAGAGGTCTGGAAAAGCATAAGGAAGCATTGTAAAGCACAGAGAGGCCTGGAAAAGCATAGGGAAGCATTGTAAAGCACAGAGAGGTCTGGTAAAGCATAGGGAAGCATTGTAAAGCACAGAGAGGTCTGGTAAAGCATAGGGAAGCATTGTAAAGCACAGAGAGGTGTGGTAAAGCATAGGGAAACATTGTAAAGCACAGAGAGGTCTGGTAAAGCATATTGAAAAGCACTGAACAAAACTGTAACCCCTGATGGAAGTTATGCAAAGCCAAGGGGGTGCTGCCGCACCCCCAGCACCCTGGGTAACAAAGCCCGCTTAGTAGGGGTTACCCCCCAAAAATAAATAAATAGATAAATAAATAAATAAATAAATCGTTGGACAGCTGAATTAATTTACAGCTAACAGGAGATGGACGGAAATGTTATTTCATAACAAACGCGACTCGAAGAACAAAGCCTCTTTCTTTTCTCTGAACTTATCAACAGTTGCCAATTATCAAGTTCAAATTTATTTTTAAAATGTATCTGTCTGTCTATCCACAGTATCTCCAGCTGTCTGTATACACACGAGTATGTCTCTCTCTCTCTCTCATATATATATATATATTTCACCCCGCAAAACAGCAGAATTAGCATGTTTTGTCGTCGATTTTGTCCTCTGATGGAAAAACGACCCCAACCTTCTCTGTTGCAGTTGAAAGAGAATAATTTGTGCAACTCTAGAGCTGGAATACGACCTTCTCGCGCCTAATTAATGCAAAACAGGTATTTGAAAAAAGCAGATTTAGGCATACATTAACCCCGCTACCGCCGTATTTTAATAAATTTCATTCATTATAGTATGGTGGGGGCGATGGCGGTTTTAAATTATTTAAAAAAGTAGTATGATGTCAGACCCAAAACATTTGTCATTTTCATGTTACTTTCATTGAAACAGTCTTATTATATAATATAGCATCAATAATAATAATAATAATAATAATATAATAATAATAATAATAATATGCAGCTTGTATGAATTTTTTGTATTATTGTCAGCATACGCTACGGACGAGATCTTCCGCACTATGACTTAAAGCGTCTGTATCCTTCTGTACTCTGAAAGATGTGTTTTCCTTCTTAGTAAAACTAAAAATATCTACTTGAAAACGAAGAAGCCGTGAACAGTGTGTGTATATATAAATAAAAGGTACCGCTACGGATATTATATCTTGTGTTTGTGAAAAAGCAGGCGTGGCTACTGTTTTTTGAATAAAGGAAGCTATGCTTATATTTTTTCATATATATTATATATGGTTTCATATATATATATATATATTTATATATATATATATATATATATATATATATATATATATATATATATATATATAAATTTCATTTTAATTTCTACGCTTAGAAGTTTTGCAACCACGCCGATAAATACCAAACAGCTGCGACCTGAGCCCTCGCCTTTAAGAAAGAACATTATTGCTCAACTTTTCGATAATACAGGTCTGTTGTGTCTGGTCTATCCTAGAGGATACTCACCGTACACCGAGATGAAACAGAGAAAGCGGATTCCTCGCCAGCGGTGTCCCATGGTTTAAAATGCGCCCTTCTGCACTGAAGTATAGAAGAGAGATCTCTCTCTCTCTCTCTCTCTCTCTCTCTCTCTCTCTCTCTCTCTTTTTGGGGCGGCACTTTTGAGACACATCTCCCTAATTTTACGAGTCTGTTTATTATGTTTGTGATACATTTAACATTATAAATAACCTGTTTGAATGACGTTTTGTCACAAGAACCCAGGGAATTTTATTTATTTATTTATTTTTAAGTACCTTGTCTGGATGCCGAGAGGATTGTGTATTTGTGTACTAGCCGTATAGCTATAAAAACAAGCGAGAGAGGGTTCGAGTGACCTGTTTAGCTCATCTGTTTACAATAGATACACCTACATGGATAATAAAGCATAGGGAAGCATTGTAAAGCACAGAGAGGTCTGATAAAGCATAGGGAAGCATTGTAAAGCACAGAGAGGTCTAGTAAAGCATAGGGAAGCATTGTAAAGCACAGAGAGGTCTGGTAAAGCATAGGGAAGCATTGTAAAGCACAGAGAGGTCTGGTAAAGCACAGGGAAGCATTGTAAAGCACAGAGAGGTGTGGTAAAGCATAGGGAAGCATTGTAAAGCAAAGAGGGGTCTGGTAAAGCACAGGGAAGCATTGTAAAGCACAGAGAGGTGTGGTAAAGCATAGGGAAGCATTGTAAAGCACAGGGAAGCATTGTAAAGCACAGAGAGGTCTGGTAAAGCACAGGGAAGCATTGTAAAGCACAGAGAGGTGTGGTAAAGCATAGGGAAGCATTGTAAAGCATAGGGGAGCATTGTGAAGCACAGAGAGGTCTGGTAAAGCATAGGGAAGCATTGTAAAGCACAGAGAGGTCTGGCAAAGCATAGGGGAGCATTGTGAAGCACAGAGAGGTCTGGTAAAGCATAGGGAAGCATTGTAAAGCACAGAGAGGACTGGTAAAGCATAGGGAAGCATTGTAAAGCACAGAGAGGTCTGGTAAAGCATAGGGAAGCATTGTAAAGCATAGGGAAGCATTGTGAAGCACAGAGAGGTGTGGTAAAGGATAGGGAAGCATTGTAAAGCACAGGGAGGTGTGGTCAAGGATAGGGAAGCATTGTAAAGCACAGAGAGGTATGCTGGGAGCTGTAGTCCTATAGCCAGGGCTGTCCCGATTCATAATACAAGAAGTACGGCTTTGTGCTTCAATCAGGCGTCTTAAACAACTTCTGAAAAGTCTCATGCGTTTGACAGCGTGTGGCTCCGTATTCCTTTCCTCTCGCTGATTGAAATCACTTGCAAGTGTGGCCTATTAAAATCATCCATTAAGTTAGACAATCACTAGTTTGCCTGTTTTGACAGCACTGCCGGGTGTTCAGTTCCAGGGGCTTCATTTATAATGTACACTGCAAGTCAATACCGAAGCAATGGGGTGCTCTAATACGTGTGCACACAACTGTAAATAAATGAAACTGTTCACATTTTACAGAAGCTACCGCAGTGAAGATTTATTTCAACATTAGCAAAGGGTAAAACAAAACAAAAAAACGCTCTAAAATGTAGGTTAAAACTAAAAGTTAAAACTGGTGTTAGCGCTAAACCTTCAATATAAACGCGGCAGAATTCCAGGTACAGGAACACAGTTTAGGTTATGGCGACCTCTTGTGGTAGAAGATGGGATTGGGAGAGGAGAGGGTTCTTATGGGTTCTGTATTTAGCAGCGAGAAGATGGTTGTTTGTGTTTAGTTCATGTTAGAGCGGGAAACATCAAAAGTAATTTAAGGGATTGTAAACAAACTGGACCACCAACAACTTAGCTACACACATTTAACTATTTCTCATAACCCCCCCTCCGGTGTCAAAGATCCTGAAAACGAGACGACTTTAGACCATGTATGCATTTGGAAAAACAGTTGAAATAAATAATTTTGTTTGGAAGCTGAGTTTATCACACAGGCACGCCTCCCACTCGTTTCTGCCGTGTGTAAGACGTCAAACCCGCCGGGACAGAGCCACGCATGCTCCAAGGCCATTTCAGCAGCTTATAACGGCACAGAATAGCACGCATGCGCTGTCAACACGTGATTAACGGGAGCCCTCCTTCTGCCTCCACTGCGGCTGCGTTCACGGGGGATCGTTCTGCGCAGAATCTGAACCGATTTAGCCAATGGGCGTCCGATTCTGCACCGATTCTGCGCAGAACCAGCTCCGACTCGGACTCCTCCATTTCTGGAAGAGAAAGGAGGGGTGTTACAAAATACAAAAATAATCGAAACAGCCAACCGGCCCTTTTAACGCGGACGTTTCCACATTCCCATCAAAACTGAACGTAGAAATTGACTGTAATATTTATAACAGGGGCTCACTTTGACAACGCGGTATGTCGGCGAGGGAGGAATATCAGCACCCCCCCCCTCTCCCCTGTTTTAAGAGATAGGGCAGAGGGGGGAGAAGCATGGCTGCTCTGCGGAGCTCCCTCGTCGGCTACGGCGTGTCGTCCGGGTCGGAGAGCGAAGGAGAGGCGGGCACCCCGAGTCCCCTGTGCGCGGACAAACCCCGGCGTTCATTGCAGTTAATAATAAACCGACCGCTTCGTTGCAACACGACCCAAACAAAAGTGAAATCGTTTTATTTAGTGTCGTACTAACTAAGGTGCTGCATAACCGAGACGTTTATATAACGAGTTATTTAACACACACGATGTTGCTACCGTGCATAGCAGCTGAGACGCTTAGGGTTAGCGCCGTATAAATTGTTTTGCATGCACAAGATTGATAATTACAATCTGCGATTAGTGTTAGCAACAGCGGCATCTACTGTCAATCCCGCGGCAATGCAACAACAATACCTATATTGCATGCATTAGTAATTCACGAAGGGCATGTCAGCTTCTGACCTGCAGCGCTGAGCAGGTTTGAGAATGGGATGGGTTTCCTTGTTAGGCTTTGCAAAGAGGCAGGCTTCTTAACAATACTAGCGCAGGCATGCGATTTAAAAAGCCTGTACTAATAATATTCTTAGCGAGGGGTTTGCTTTGTGTCGGATTGCACCGGAACTGTTTTTGAGAGGTTTACACTAATAACTCGCATTTACATGCACGATCGATCTATCTATCTATCTATCTATCTATCTATCTATCTATCTATCTCACAATTAACAATATACATACCCTAATCAGCGAATTAATAATACAAAGGAAATACATTAAGAGACAATAATAATAATAATAATTGAATCCCCACAGCTGCATTAAATTTCTCCCACATTTCTCTCCTGTTTTAATCCCGCAGAGCAAACAACAACGCCGGAAAACCTGGGAAAAACTTCCTGCTGGAATCCGGCGACACCAGCACCGACGAAGACGGCTCCGATCCGGAACCCGTTCCCGTTCCGGAACTCCTGGAGACCCAGAACAACAAACTCCCGGCTCCCAGGCTCGGAGCAAGCTTTCCGGGCTGCAGCGTCTTCAGCAACCCCTTCAGGGAGGAGAGGATCGAGCAGCTGAGCGTCTTGCAGAGGCATGTGCCTCTGACGCTGCAGCCCAAGCCAGCCCTGATCGGGGGCAGGAAAGTGTGCCTTCTCTACCGCCAGCAGGGGCGCTGTCGCTTCGGACGCAACTGCAAGTTCGCTCACGACAGCGAGCTGCAGACCCCGGTCCCGAGCCCCGCCGGCTCGACCCAGACTCCTGCCGCAGAGCCGGCGGAACACCAGGACCGTTCGGAACCGGGCCAGCCCAGAACCGGGAAGAGGAAACCGGGTTTGAGCGACACTCTGCTGCCGCCCAAGCGCTCCATGAAGAATTACCAAGCCCAGAGAGCGAGGGAAAAACCGTGGGCGTTATAGAGGGAGAGAGAGAGACTGTTTCAATATGATAACAAGGGAACATTATTCAGCAGCTTTCACTGGACTCTATGAAGCTGAGGGAGTTCATTCTATATAGAGGGGGTGCAATTCAATATGTTAACAAGGGAACATTATTCAGCAGCTTTCACTGGACTCTATGAAGCTGAGGGAGTTCATTCTATATAGAGGGGGTGCAATTCAATATGTTAACAAGGGAACATTATTCAGCAGCTTTCATTGGACTCTATGAAGCTGAGGGAGTTCATTCTATATAGAGGGGGTGGAATTCAATATGTTAACAAGGGAACATTATTCAGCAGCTTTCACTGGACTCTGAAGCTGAGGGAGTTCATTCTATTCCTGTTACCCTTTCAAAACCGCGTCGCTCTCGAGTTGTCGTCTTTGTAAAAAAGGTGTATTAAAGTGATTTATTTTAAAACCAGCCTGTGCTTTGTCGTGTGTGTGTTTCGTGGATGAAATCATCACCAACCGTACTGAAAATCTGGGGAAATTGTCCGAAAAATAGGCTAATTAGGGCTTGCAGAGAGTGAAGTTCGTGTGGATCGCTGTGTTTGAACACAGAAAAAAAAACACACCGACATCCCGTGTGACGTTAAGGGTTATTTTTAATAAGATCTGTTGGCCTTTTTACAAAACAGGGTTTTCAAAACCAAAAAAAAAAAAGTTTGAATTCGCCCTCCTCTCCTCTCCTCTCCTCTCTCGCACAATATTTCTGGAAATTTAAAAAAAAAAAAAAGAATTCATTAAACCCACACAATTGCTCATAGAATATAAAATAAATTACAATTTTTTGTTTGAGTTATGAAGAACGTCTACACAGTTGACACTGCTGTTGAATTAAGCAGAGGGAAAGTTGAAGATGCGTTTTCAGGAACAGAGGCGGCTTGAAACCTGGTTCCAGGCCCCCCCACCCCACCCCCCCCGGCAGGAGACCTAGTTTGAGGGTTTGAGGTGGCTGTGAGGTGGCTGTTTCGGGGCACCGCTGTGCCCCGAAACAGTCTCCCGAAACCTACTTCCAAGCCACAAAGTGCTCCCTCCCACTCGATAAAGCCTATAGATCTTATTTTAATTATTATTATTATTATTATTATTATTATTATTATTATTATTATTATTATTATTATCATATCCATTCATGTTTTATAAAAAATCCTTTTCCAGACAGTCCAGTCAAGTACAAATTAATCTTCAAGTTTTATTTATTTATTTCTATCCTTGTGCTTTTTAAGATGAGCATCAAAAAGCAACATAAGTCAAAAAATGACGGTGGGTTCACCACCCACCCCCACCCCACCCCAACCCCAACCCCAACCCCCCCCCCCCCCCCCCCGACAGTCAAATGGAAAACAGGGACGGGGGGGGAGGGGAATCGTCTTATTTTTTTTTGGTGGTGTGGTTGCGTTTTAAAAAAAGAAAATAAATCAAAATTTTATCTACCTTAAAAAAAATTTCCCTCCCTCATCCGCCCTCCCTTCCCTCGAGCGACTCCTTCTCCACCCCCCCCCCCCCCCCACCCCTCAGGGTAGGAGGTGCTGTCCCGAATCCTCAATCAGGACCTCCCCAGCCGCCCCCAGGGCCTCTGCGTCCACAATCAGCCCAGCGCTGGAGCCCAGAATCCGGGCATCCGACCTCAAAGCTTGGGGATCCATAACCAGCCTCTCCACCCCCAGCTGGCTGGCGTTGGGGGTCCCCAACTCCTCCGCACAGATCACCAGGGGGTCACAGGACAGCAGGAGCCCCTCAGGGCCCGGCCCCACCCCCGCGCCCTCCTCCTCGGTGGCCCCCGTGCTGGTGATGAGGGCCCCCGCGTTGGCGGCCAGGGCTTCGGCGATGAGGATCTCCGGGTGGCTCTTGGCTTTGTGTGCCACCACGCTGTCCTTCTTCTCGAAACGTTTGCCACAGATGCTGCAGGAAAACTGGTAGGAGGCGTCTGCATCGTGCTTCTTCATGTGCCAGTTCAGAGACGCCTTCTGCCTGCACGTGAAGCCACAGATCTCACACCTGAGAGAGAGACAGAGAGAGGGGAACAGAGACTGAGACTCACACACACATCGAGGTACAGAGCTAGCTGCTGTGCCAGTTCAGAGACTCCTTCTGCCTGCACGTGAAGCCACAGATCTCACACCTGAGAGAGAGACAGAGAGAGGGGAACAGAGACTGAGACTCACACACACACCGAGGTACAGAGCTAGCTGCTGTGCCAGTTCAGAGATTCCTTCTGCCTGCACGTGAAGCCACAGATCTCACACCTGAGAGAGAGACAGAGAGAGGGGAACAGAGACTGAGACTCACACACACACCGAGGTACAGAGTTAGCTGCTGTGCCAGTTCAGAAACTCCTTCTGCCTGCACGTGAAGCCACAGATCTCACACCTGAGAGAGAGACAGAGAGAGGGGAACAGAGACTGAGACTCACACACACACCGAGGCACAGAGCTAGCTGCTGTGCCAGTTCAGAGACTCCTTCTGCCTGCACGTGAAGCCACAGATCTCACACCTGAGAGAGAGACAGAGAGAGGGGAACAGAGACTAAGACTCACACACACACCGAGGCACAGAGCTAGCTGCTGTGCCAGTTCAGAGATTCCTTCTGCCTGCACGTGAAGCCACAGATCTCACATCTGAGAGAGAGACAGAGAGATACACTGAGATAAACCATCATCATCAATAGCAGCATCAAAAACAATGGGGAGAGACAGAGGGATAGATGGTAATAATAATGTCAACAACACTAAGGCTAATGATTAAGGTCAGGGATAGGGTTAGAAGCCTGTCTCAGAGTTAGTGTTCAGGGTCAGGATTAGTGCTAGGGTCAGGGTCAGTGTTAGGGTTGAGGGTCAGGGTTAGTATTCAGGGTTAGGGTTGAGGGTCAGGGTTAGTGATCAGGGTTTGGTTTCTCGGTCAGCGGTCAGGGTTAGGGTTGAGTGTGAGGGTTAGTGGTCAGGGTTGAGGGTCAGTGTTAGGGTTGACAGATAGAGTTAGTGGTCAGGGTCAGGTTCAGTGTTGAGGGTTAGTGTTAGGGTCAGGTTCAGGGTCAGTGTTAGGGTCAGGGTTTGTGGTCAGGGTCAGTGTTAGTGTTCAGGGTTGAGGTACAGCAGCTGCACTCACTGTAGTGGCTTCTCTCCTGTGTGAATCATTCTGTGCACGGCCAGGTTGTGAGAGCTCTTGAAGGCGCGGGCGCAGTATTCACAGATATAGTCTCGCTGATCTGTAAACAACAACAAACAAACAAACAAACAAACGAGCGCGAAGATTATTAACCCATGAAGCGCCAGCGGGGTCCTCGTCCACGGGACGGGCTCCCGTGCAGTTTATAACTGACCTCATCTTCCTGTGTCTGTAACGTTGTCATTCACAACATCGTTAGGATAACTATATTAAAAACATTTCAGTAATTCTACAGTGTAAATTCCATTAGGACAGCGAGCCAGACAAAAACGGACAAGAACGATTTCAAATAAGCGCAAATGAAGAACGAGATGCAGAGAACGGTACAGAATTATACTGTAGTCTTAATTCTACAGGGTGATGCCCAGCGCTGTGGGCTGACCCCAGCGTTCACTGGTTTGGGAAGGCTCTGTGGGCTGACCCCAGCTATCACTGGTTTGGGAAGGCGCTGTGGGCTGACCCCAGCGTTCACTGGTTTGGGAAGGCGCTGCGGGCTGACCCCAGCTATCACTGGTTTGGGAAGGCGCTGCGGGCTGACCCCAGTGTTCACTGGTTTGGGAAGGCTCTGTGGGCTGACCCCAGTGTTCACTGGTTTGGGAAGGCGCTGTAATCTTTCCCCAGGTGCCCTGGCGTTACCTGTGTGGTGCTTGGCGTGTCTCAGGAGCTGTTTTTGGAGTCTGAAAAGCCGGCCGCAGGATGGGTGAGGGCACACATACTTCTTCTTCAGCAAGTGCTGGTATTTGATGTGGTGCTGGAAGAGAGAAAAAAAATCAAAACAAAGAAACAAGTTCAATTTATTTTGATATTTTCTTTTCTTAAAAAAAAAAAAAAAATCTAGATTTCTCTTCTCTGTTTTGATTATTTTATATATCTGCAGTGTACGAAATTCAAGGCATGCGAAAGAAAAGGTTTTATAAAAAGGACAATGAAATCTACAGTCATTATACTTATTTAAAAAACAAATACTTAAATATTGAAAATTAAATCTTTAGAAATTCTCCCCCCCACTACTGAAAACATTTAAAAAAAATTTAAATTTTTTGTAAAAAAATTCTACAAATTGCAACCCCCCCCCCCCCCCATTTAAAGTATTGAGTGGCACAACCCACATTCTTCACAGGTCTGCTCGAGCCGGGTCGTACCACTTACCTGTAGGTAACGGGGGTGTGCCAGCACGGTGCCACACCCCTCCATCTCACACCGCACGTACTGGATCGGCGGCTTCTTCCTGTCAGGCGACAGGAAGCAGAACTCAGCACAGGAAATGGACAATGTGGGAACAGAACCTCCTGGACCGTGATCGGACAAGCCTGCTTTAAAAATCTTAACAGATGTCAGCCCAGCTATAATACAGCTCTGGACAAAAGACTTGCAGCAAAATCTTACGATTGAGAGATAATTCATTCTATATAAAACTGCATGAATATAAATTTAGCTCTCTCTATTTAACACTGTGTTGTAATTGAAGATATCGCATAAAACGAAGCTGCGCTCCGAGGCCTGGCTGATTCTCACCTGCGTTTCGGGAGACGAGGGCTCTTGTCGTCTTTCCTTCTCCTGCCTCTCCTGAAAAGACACAAACAGGACAGACATGGAGGACAGAAAGCACGCGAGATGCGGTTTCCTAAAATAAAATATCGCTGTGATTCTCATGTCTTTGCAAATAAACTGAGCGCGCGGGAGCTCTCTCTCCCCTTCTAACCCTCTACTCTCTCTCTCTCTCTCTCTCTCCTCTCTCTCTCTCTCTCTCTCTCTCCCCCTTCTAACCCCCTCTCTCTCTCTCTCTCTCTCTCCCCTTCTAACCCTCTCCTCTCTCTCTCCCCCCTTCTCACCCCCCTCTCCTCTCTCTCTCTCTCTCCCCTTATAACCCCCCCCCCTCTCTCTCTCTCTCTCTCTCTCCCCCCCTCCTCTCTCTCTCTCTCTCCTTCTAACCCCTTCTCTCTCTCTCTCTCTCCCCTTCTAACCCCCTCTCCTCTCTCTCCCCTCTTCTAACCCCCTCTCCTCTCTCTCTCCCCCCCCCTCCTCTCTCTCTCCCCTTCCCCCCCTCCTCTCTCTCTCCCCTTCTAACCCCTTCTCCTCTCTCTCTCTCCCCTTCTAACCCCCTCTCCTCTCTCCCCTTCTAACCCCCTCTCCTCTCTCCCCTTCTAACCCCCTCTCCTCTCTCCCCTTCTAACCCCCTCTCCTCTCTCTCTCACTGACCCCACCCTCCTCTCTCTCTCACTGACCCCACCCTCCTCTCTTTCTCCCTCTCCTCTCCCTCTTTCACTCTGACCCACCCCTTCTCCCCTCTCTCCCCCTTTCTAACCCTCTCTCCTTCTAACCCCCTCTCCTCTCTCTCACTTCCTGGGCGGTTCCACCTCCTCTCCGAACTCGTTCTCTTCCTTCACGTCGGCCTCCAGCTTGATGTCGGACTTCTTCTCTTTATCCTCCTTCCCTTTGTGAGAGCGACGGCGGGGCTTCGATTTAGGGTTAGGAGGGTCCCTGAGAGGGGGGGGGGGAGATAGAGGGGGAGAGAGGTGAGAAAGAGAGAGAGTGAGAGGAGCAACATATCTAAAATGCTAAGATCTGGACATTGGAGGAGCAGCAGAACCCAGAAGCACTCAGAATGATTGAAGCACAAACCCGACAAAACAGGAAGCACTAAAAACAAAACAAAGCCTTTAAAATGAGGTTTGAAGCGGCTTTCAGTCAGTGAGGGAGAGAGGCAGGGAGGCAGTGAGAACAGCGAGACAGTGACAGCAGCGAGGCAGTGAGAACAGCGAGGCAGTGACAGCAGCGAGCCAGTGACAGCAGCGAGGCAGTGACAGCAGCGAGACAGCGACAGCAGCGAGGCAGTGAGAACAGCGAGACAGCGACAGCAGCGAGGCAGTGAGAACAGCGAGGCAGTGAGAACAGCGAGACAGCGACAGCAGCGAGGCAGTGAGAACAGCGAGACAGCGAGAGCAGCGAGGCAGTGAGAACAGCGAGACAGCGACAGCAGCGAGGCAGTGAGAACAGCGAGACAGCGACAGCAGCGAGGCAGTGAGAACAGCGAGACAGCGACAGCAGCGAGGCAGTGAGAACAGCGAGACAGCGACAGCAGCGAGGCAGTGAGAACAGCGAGACAGCGACAGCAGCGAGGCAGTGAGAACAGCGAGACAGCGACAGCAGCGAGGCAGTGAGAACAGCGAGACAGCGAGGCAGTGAGAACAGCGAGACAGTGACAGCAGCGAGACAGTGACAGCAGCGAGGCAGTGAGAGTAGCGAGGCAGTGAGAGCAGGGAGGCAGTGACAGCAGGGAGGCAGTGACAGCAGGGAGGCAGTGACAGCAGGGAGGGTCGCTACCTCTCTATGTGGGGCTTGTAGTTCTGGTCTTTGGGGTCATCTCGAAATGGAGGGTCTTCCTCACTGATCACAACATCCTCTTCATCCTCGCTGAACCAGCAAAAAAACAAAACAAACAAATAAACATTTGGTCACTAAGTGGCAAAGACAGAGACACACACGCACACAGTGACAGTCACACACAGACAGACATTCACACAGACACACTGACAGAGAGACAGTCACACACAGATAGATATTCATACTGACGTTTCTGAACATCCCTCTGCCTCAACACCCAGCCACTGGCATTAATGTATTTTTCAACTCCCAACAGTAGGCTGAATTGTCCTCCCCCCCCAACCCTCCTCCTCTCCATCCTCTCCTCCCTCCCCCATCCTCCTCTCCATCCTCTCCTCCCTCCCCCATCCTCCTCTCCCCTCCTTCTCCTCTCCCATCCTCCTCTCCCCTCCTTCTCCTCTCCCATCCTCCTCTCCCCTCCTCCTCCTCCTCCCCTCCTCCTCTCCCCTCCTCCTCTCCTCTCCTCTCCCTCCTCCTCCCCCTCCTCCTCCTCCTCCTCCTCCTCTTCCTCCTCCTCCTCCTCCTCCTCCTCTCCCTCCCCCTATCCTCCTCCTCCTCCTCCTCTCCCCCCTCTCCTCTCTCCTCTCCCCTCTCCTCCCCTCCTCTCCGTCACTCTGGTAGTCTGCAGTGTCTCACAGTACAATGACACAATTCAGAGAGCGCTTGCTAGTCTCTAAAACAGGAGAACAAGGGGGTCCATTCAGACCAGCACAGCATCAAGCCTTACCTCACAGCAGGGAGAGACTGGAGCGCCCCAGAGGTACCTACAGCACGCCAAGACAAAACCAAAGCAATCAACACTTCTCCACTGTTATACCTGAGACTGTCGCGGTCCTGCGCGCTGACCGCCTTCAAAAAGATACACACGCGTCACATCAACAGCTATAGAGTGAACTCCTTCAGCTTCATAGAGTCCAGTGAAAGCTGCTGAATAATGTTCCCTCATTCTATATAGAGGGTGTGGAATTCAATATGTTAACAAGGGAACATTATTCAGCAGCTTTCACTGGACTCTATGAAGCTGAGGGAGTTCATTCTATATAGAGGGGGTGGAATTCAATATGTTAACAAGGGAACATTATTCAGCAGCTTTCACTGGACTCTATGAAGCTGAGGGAGTTCATTCTATATAGAGGGGGTGGAATTCAATATGTTAACAAGGGAACATTATTCAGCAGCTTTCACTGGACTCTATGAAGCTGAGGGAGTTCATTCTATATAGAGGGGGTGCAATTCAATATGTTAACAAGGGAACATTATTCAGCAGCTTTCACTGGACTCTGAAGCTGAGGGAGTTCATTCTATATAGAGGGGGTGGAATTCAATATGTTAACAAGGGAACATTATTCAGCATCTCTCTCACACACTCTCTCTCGTTCACAATCTTTCTCTTTCTCTCTCTTACCCCCATACTCTTTCTGTTCAGTATCTGGCTCTGCTTTGCAGACCAGGGGTCCTGGGCCCCCGCGAGACTTTGTGGCCCTCGAGTTCTCCGCAGAGGCCCGTTGGCGGGGGGTGGAGACTCGCCCGCCCCTTCGAGACCTGGTGGGGCGGGATTTTGGGGCCGTGGGGTCTCCTGTCAAAAACGAAATGCAACCTGGACTGGAATTACATTGTAACTGCAGTTTAATATCACTAGACTGGACTGGAATTACATTGTAACTGCAGTTTAATATCACTGGACTGGACTGGAATTACATTGTAACTGCAGTTTAATATCACTAGACTGGACTGGAATTACACTGTAACTGCAGTTTAATATCACTAGACTGGACTGGAATTACACTGTAACTGCAGTTTAATATCACTAGACTGGACTGGAATTACATTGCAGGGCTGGTATTAAACTCCTAGTGAAAGCAGGACTGGATCACACTGCTGTGCAGCGGGAGTCTGACTATTAAACTCCTAGTGAAAGCAGGACTGGATCACACTGCTGTGCAGCGGGAGTCTGATTATTAAACTCCTAGTGAAAGCAGGACTGGATCACACTGCTGTGCAGCGGGAGTCTGATTATTAAACTCCTAGTGAAAGCAGGACTGGATCACACTGCTGTGCAGCGGGAGTCTGATTATTAAACTCCTAGTGAAAGCAAGACCGGATCACACTGCTGTGCAGCGGGAGTCTGATTATTAAACTCCTAGTGAAAGCAGGACTGGATCACACCGCTGTGCAGCGGGAGTCTGATTATTAAACTCCTAGTGAAGGCAAGACCGGATCACACTGCTGTGCAGCGGGAGTCTGATTATTAAACTCCTAGTGAAAGCAGGACTGGATCACACTGCTGTGCAGCGGGAGTCTGATTCCCAGCCCTGTATTGTTGGAGAGCTCTATTTTTTCTCAATTTTTCACATCTTACCTTTTTCTATAGAATTCTTTGTGTCTTGCGAACTGTAAGACAAGGGGAAATAATAAAACAGACTGCTACATTTATTTTCTACTTGACACAAAAACAGGGCTTTCAAAACAAAATCCTAAGCTGGGTTTAATAATTAATTAATAAAATACATCTTGATGTGAGTCCACTGAAATGCCATTATCCTCATATCAGGGGCAGGCTAGGGAAATAAACCTATTTGGAGCATACCAGTATATATATATATTATATATATATATATATATATATATATATATATATATATATGTGGGGTTATCTATATATATATATATATTGAACACACAAACATGAAAGGAGTGTCATTAAATATATATGTTAACAAGGTACCATTATTATAGACCTCCAGTGTTTTGATTCAAACACAGGCTTCCTTGACAATGACATGCACACATTACTGAAACGCTGGCAGCCGGCTCTGAGCGAAGACAGACAGACATGTATGTATGTATGTATGTATGTATGTATGTATATATATATATATATGAGACAGGTAGACATATGTACATAGATAGACAGATAGATAGATAGATAGATAAAGATAGATAAATAGATATGTATATAGATAGCCAGATATGTATGCATGTATGTATGTACATAGCTAGACAGGTAGATAGATTTTGTATGTATATCGATACAGACAGACAGATAGATAGATAGATAGATAGATGTATGTAGATAGATAGATAGATTGCTAGACATGTATGTATATTGATGGATAGACTGATTCACACAAACACACAATTATTTACAATTGCAGTTATGGTTCTTTCCTAATGTACATTTGTAACACCATTCAGTATTAATAACGAGAACACTGTCACTGTAAAAAAAAAACTGCAATTGTGACAGACAGACACACAGACAGACAGCGGTACTTACTCTACTGTTAGGCCGCTGTCATCCACCGCATCGTCCGCGCCTTCTCCCCGGGCCCCGGCGTTCCTCCTGCGGCGGGGGCACTCCGCTTTCCTCCGGCGGGCAGCAGCGGCGGGCCCATCCCCTATCGCCGCTGGCTGGAGCCCACTGGCCGGGGAGGCGCGGCTCTTACCCTCCCCGGAGGAGCGGCCGGTCCTCTCCCGCAGCACTCTCCCGGAACCGGGCTGCGTGTGCGGCTCCCCCGGGCTCCGGACCTCCGAGGCCGACAGGGCCGCCGCTGCAGCCGCGGTCAAACTACGGCCCGCAGACCGGTCCCGGAGCACTCTCCCCGGGGCGGCGGGGCTGGGAACCACCGCCGGGGTCACCGCCGCCTCTCCCGCTGCTGCTGCTGCTGCTGCTGCTGCTGCTGCCTGTTCGTCGTGCGGCGGCGGCGGCGGCGGCGGCGGCGGCGGCTCGGTCTTCACTCCGCCGCTGGTGTCTTCAGCCCGGCTCGGCTCCGGTTCCATAACCGCCCGCCTCGGACTGCGTTAAAATTGCACCGAAAAAAAGCGAGCGGGCAGGCGGCGCTTCGGGGATGCGATCCGATCTCGCTGTTTTGCAATGTTTTTAACAATAATATATACGTATATGTTTTATTAAATTGTGTTTTATTCAAATTGCTTATTGATAAAAAGACCCTCGCAATCCTGAATTCTTCATTCTTAAAGACGCAGGATCAGACAATCTGCTATTCCGGCAATGCTCAGAACCGGGCCGCGCTGTTTCGCGTCGCTTCTCCTTTAAGAAGAAAAAGGACACAGCACGCAATTTTTTTTTTTTTTTTTTAATTATTATTATTTTTTTTTTTAAATAATAAAACAAAATGGAATACCTCTCTCAGCGCCGCTTGTGCCTACAGATCGGTGTGGGAGCTGTTTCCTGAAGGGAGTTGTAGTCCTGAGCTCCTGTTATCCACATAGGAAACTGTATTGATCCTCTGTTAAAAAGACTACAATCCCCATCACCGCCCACGTCCTGGAAAAACACGAAGGCAAGCCCATGTGGGCAAAGGATGCTGGGAGTTGGAGTTTCCAAAATGCCTCAAGCCGTCGAACGTCTGCACGTTTTTTTTTTTTTTTTTTTTTTTCCAGTCATGCGCAATAAAGCAATTTCTAATGAAAGTTACAACTAACATTATTTCATTATTGCAATAACTGATCAAACAGATGCGATTGGTTAAAATATTATCCTGTTTTCTGTACCGAGATTCTGAATCAATATCTAATGTCTGATTTCTGCAACATGTGAAGTTCAGTCTCCGTGCCTCAAGCCTGCCCTGGACTGGAGGGAGCCCCCTTTCTCCTAGGGGGGGGGGAGGGAGCAGTTCAGTCTCCGTGCCTCAAGCCTGCCCTGGACTGGAGGGAGCCCCCTTTCTCCTAGGGGGGTGAGGGAGGGAGCAGTTCAGTCTCCGTGCCTCAAGCCTGCCCTGGACTGGAGGGAGCCCCCTTTCTCTTAGGGGGGTGAGGAAGGGAGCAGTTCGGTCTCCGTGCCTCAAGCCTGCCCTGGACTGGAGGGAGCCCCCTTTCTCTTAGGGGGGTGAGGGAGGGAGCAGTTCGGTCTCCGTGCCTCAAGCCTGCCCTGGAATGGAGGGAGCCCCCTTTCTCTTAGGGGGGTGAGGAAGGGAGCAGTTCGGTCTCGTGCCTCAAGCCTGCCCTGGACTGGAGGGAGCCCCCTTTCTCCTAGGGGGTGAGGGAGGGAGCAGTTCGGTCTCCATGTCTCAAGCCTGCCCTGGACTGCAGGGAGCCCCCTTTCTCCTAGGGGGGTGAGGGAGGGAGCAGTTCAGTCTCTGTGCCTCAAGCCTGCCCCTGGACTGGAGGGAGCCCCCTTTCTCCTAGGGGGGTGAGGGAGGGAGCAGTTCGGTCTCCATGCCTCAAGCCTGCCCCTGGACTGGAGGGAGCCCCTTTCTCCTAGGGGGGGTGAGGGAGGGACGGAGGGAGCAGTTCAGTGAAATGTATTCAGACCATTGACACACTGTAATAAAATAGGTATAAACACTTCTGTCCACCGGATGGCGCTCTAATACTACACAATACAGTCAGCCTCCTTTACATCCGCAGCACTGCAACAAGGACAGCTCCAGTTTAAAGGTGTGGTCGATAGAGACATTAAGTCAAGACATTATACACTGTGAGAGCTCAGCGAGCGGTATACCGCCCTCTGGTGGACAAAAAACAGCCCTGCAAGCCTCTGTTAACACAATACACATTTATTCAAAAAGCGCTTACATGTTCAAGCTGATTCGTTAAAAAAAAACAAAGCACACTCACACACACTCTCGTTCTGGTCCTGGTCCAGGATTGAAATATCAGCCTCTTTAGCGGGCTTCACGCAAAACCAAGCCTGAGACGATTTGGCAGATGTTATGTACTTTGAGGAATAGTAAAACTAATGGCTTGCGTGCGTGTGCGTGCGTGCGTGTAATAGCAATAGTTTTCTGTATAGTGATCTTTGAAGAGTGGTAACTGAATAGAGGTGCATTAATGATCCTAACACTGAGTGCAAGAGGGCGACCTGAACCCAGCATGACACGAAATCCACCAGCAGAGGAGGGCTTGACGCATATTCGGGCGATGCTGTCATGCTGAACTGTCTCTGGTTTTCTCTTCTTTAATTCACTTTATCTGCCAGTCTTTTTTCCAAACGACTCGGATCACACTTCCTCGTCTGATGTCATAATCCTCAATCTTCTTGCTGTCATCCAGGACGAGGATGTCTGAAATAAAAACAAAAAAAAAACGAACAAAAACAAAAACGCGTCAGCAGACATTGTAGACCACTAATAATAATAATAATAATAATAATAATATAATAAATAATAATAATAATAATAATAATAGTAACCCCAGGATTGAGGATGAGTGAGGGTGTGATTGAGTGAGGGTGTGAGTGAGTGTGTGAGTGAGTGTAAGTGAGTGAGGGAGTGAGGGTTTGAGTGAGGGAGTGAGTGAGTGTGTGAGTGAGTGAGTGTGTGAGTGAGTGAGGGTACCCCTCACTCCCGGGCTTGAGGGAGTGAGTGAGTGTGTGTGTGAGTGAGTGAGTGTGTGTGAGTGTGTGAGGGAGTGAGTGAGTGTGAGTGAGTGAGTGTGTGAGTGTGTGTGTGAGTGAGGGTGAGTGAGGGTGTGAATTAAAAGCGAAACTAAAAACACAAACCCACTGTACTAATACCAGCAATAAAGATAACGCCAAACACACCCACATAACAAATAGAGAAACTCTGTATAATAACCCTGTTTGGATGTTTAAACAGGCGTGGATTTACTCAGTAAGCGCTGTGGAAACACACAGTAATTACAGACACTCAATGCAAAGTGTTTCCCATCGATGTGTATTACCTGTGTTCTGACAGGGGTCTCCCGAGGTACCTGTAAAAGAAAAGAGAGAAACGTTACTCGCTGCCCTGACTGTGTGACTCCACCCCGCACGCCACCCGGCCGTGCCTTTACCAGGGGAGACCCTCGGGGACCCCTGCGCTCCCCTGACTGTGTGACCCCCCCCTTCACGCCACCCGGCCGTGCCTTTACCAGGGGAGACCCTCGGGGACCCCTGCGCTCCCCTGACTGTGTGGGAACCCCCCCCTTCACGCCACCCGGCCCTGCCTTTACCAGGGGAGACCCTCGGGGACCCCTGCGCTCCCCTGACTGTGTGACTCCCCCCTGCGCACCACCCGGCCATGCCTTTACCAGGGGGAGACCCTCGGGGACCCCTGCGATCCCCTCACTCCCCACCCTCTGGAATCCCCAGAATTCAATTAACATTAGAGGCTAATGTTAGGCTAAAAAAAAAGGCTCACAGTTTGTGGTTCGCGGTGGCTCGAACAGAAGCAGCATCTTTTCCGCTTGTTTGCTAATCTCTTCACAAATCTTTTGTTTGACTTGCCAGACACCGTGTCTTGGGTTCAAATCCATTTCACGGTCTGTCCCGTTGAATCTGACTTTGACATTTAGCAGAGGAAACTCTGTCTGCTTGTTTATGAACGAGGAAGACTGTGAGCGAGGGGGGAAGAAAAAAAAAAACACATTTCAGTCAAACAGACATTATGCAGATTTGCTATATTTGCAACGCGCACGCGTGTGTAGGGTTATCGTTTGGTGTCACGTTGCATTGCGTGTCTCCAGTCTCTGCGTGTTTATAGTTACTGCGTGAATACACGCGGGCTTGCACACACCATTACAGTGTGACCATGCAGAGTCTGAATACGGGAATCTTTGTAATGGCTTTTCAGCTAGCACCCCCGTGCATTCTCACAACCCCCTGCAACCGTTTTTGATCTTGGAGGCTGTGTGGTCCAGTGGTTAAAGAAACAGGCTTGTAAATAATAAGTCCCGGGTTCAAATCCCACCGAATCTATCTAGCTAGCTATCTGTCTATAGAAAAAATTGCACAATGAACAACAAAGGCATATACGTTCCCTAATCAATGAATTAATAAAACATAGAAATTAAAAAAAAGAGAGATAATAATCTATAAACAGGGCTTTTCAATATCTAAAGGCTGTTAAAATCGACAATCCAAAGATTGTGTTCAAAAGTCAATACCACTGAAGGCATTCACTGTTCTGATAGCTCTCCTGTCTTTGCGCATCTTCAAAGAATTGAGATGTATTTTACAATCAGAGCGAACATGAGAAAAGTTTGGTTTGCAACCATTTGTATTAATGCATGTAATATTTTTCCAACTAAAATAATAACATTTATTAGGAAGACAAGAGAACGATCGTGTCTGTGTGTGTGAGAGACCCTGAGCAAGTCACTGAACCTCCTTGTGCTCCGTCCTTCGCATGAGACGCCAA
>NC_054562.1:918608-961108 GCF_017654505.1 Polyodon spathula | reverse complement strand
AAGCACAGAGAGGTCTGGTAAAGCATAGGGAAGCATTGTAAAGCACAGAGAGGTCTGGTAAAGCATAGGGAAGCATTGTAAAGCACAGAGAGGTCTGGTAAAGGGGTGGTAAAGCATAGGGAAGCATTGTAAAGCACAGAGAGGTCTGGTAAAGCAAGGGAAGCATTGTAAAGCACAGAGAGGTATGGTAAAGTATAGGGAAGCATTGTAAAGCACAGAGAGGTCTGGAAAGGTCTGGTAAAGCATAGGGAAGCATTGTAAAGCACAGAGAGGTCTGGTAAAGCATAGGGAAGCATTGTAAAGCACAGAGAGGTCTGGTAAAGCAAGGGAAGCATTGTAAAGCACAGAGAGGTCTGGTAAAGCATAGGGAAGCATTGTAAAGCACAGAGAGGTCTGGTAAAGCATAGGGAAGCATTGTAAAGCACAGAGAGGTCTGGTAAAGCATAGGGGAGCATTGTAAAGCACAGAGAGGTCTGGTAAAGCATAGGGAAGCATTGTAAAGCACAGAGAGGTCTGGTAAAGCATAGGGAAGCATTGTAAAGCACAGAGAGGTCTGGTAAAGCATAGGGAAGCATTGTAAAGCACAGAGAGGTCTGGTAAAGCATAGGGAAGCATTGTAAAGCACAGAGAGGTCTGGTAAAAGCATAGGGAAGCATTGTAAAGCACACAGAGGTCTGGTAAAGCATAGGGAAGCATTGTAAAGCACAGAGAGGTCTGGTAAAGCATAGGGAAGCATTGTAAAACACAGAGAGGTCTGGTAAAGCATAGTGAAACATTGCAAAGCACAGAAAGCAGTCTGTAAAGCACAGAGAGGTGGGGGCATGGAAGCATTAAAGCAGAGAGGGAAGCATAGGCAAGCATTGTAAAGCACAGAGAGGTGTGGTAAAGCATAGGGAAGCATTGTAAAGCACAGAGGGGTCTGGTAAAGCATAGGGAAGCATTGTAAAGCACAGAGAGGTCTGGTAAAGCATAGCATTGAAGCATTGTAAAGCACAGAGAGGTCTGGTAAAGCATAGGGAAGCATTGTAAAGCACAGAGAGGTCTGGTAAAGCATAGGGAAGCATTGTAAAGCACAGAGAGGTCTGGTAAAGCATAGGGAAGCATTGTAAAGCACAGAGAGGCTGGTAAAGCTGGTAGGGAAGCATTGTAAAGCACAGAGAGGCATTGTAAAGCATAGGGAAGCATTGTAAAGCACAGAGAGGTCTGGTAAAGCATAGGGAAGCATTGTAAAGCACAGGTCTGGCCCCGCGCACTTTTTCAAGCCACGAGTCTCCTCTGCGAGACGCCACTGCTGGGGGTTGATCAAGCTGGTAGCAGTAAAAGCTGACGGGGGACACTGCTGTAGGCAAAGTAGGATCCCCTGATTACCAGCACTGGAAGAGCCATAAAGATAATAGAAAATTGTATAGAAATGAAAGTGACTAACCACTCACTCTGTCTATCGAAAGTCCTAACTTCGAAGACCCTCTCTTGCTGATTCGTCTCCTCAGTGAAATCCCCAAACCCCCGCCCCTCCTCTCTCCTCGGGAGCAGTCTCAACCCGACCCACCCTCAAACCCCCTCACCTCTGCTCACTCGTCCTCGTCTACCCAACCCCCGCCCTCCCCTCTCTCAGCTCGCCCCTCCCCACTCTCACTCCGCCAACCTTTCTTCTCGATCTCCCCTCTACCCCGCCCGTCCTCTCTCATCGCCCCGCCCACTCTCACCCTCCCTCTGTCTTCTCGTCTCCCTAGCCCCTCCCCCCTCTGTCTAGCCCCTCCCTCTTCTCATTGGCGCTGGTTGTAAGAATTTAGAAGCAACGAAGCTTTTGAAGCAAGGGAAGGGATTTCCACGTGTTTACGTTTTCTCCCGCTTTTGGGCGTTAAATCTCCGTAGCTATGGAAACGCAAAGGCACCCAACACCTTCCCAGCTTTCACTTTTTGGTTTTTTGATAGTATTATGACCACAGTAGCATAATAGAAAAGGTTATTGTCAAAGTATTGTCATGAGAAACTGTGGGAATAATATTTATTGTCATTTATTTATTATTATTATTATTATTATTATAGTTATTATTATTATTATTAGTCGCATAATAACAACAATGCTCAGTGTTGTTGTTACCCAATATAACATTGTTAAATTATGAAAACCCGCTTGTAATATTAATGCCGAGTGCTGGTTTTATAATCTTGTTATTTATTTTGACACAATGTGCCCCCCCCATAACCCCCCCCCCCCCCCCCCCCCCCCCCCCCCCCCCCACACCCCCCCCCCCCCCCCCCCCACCCCCACCCCCCCCCCCCCCCCCCCCCCCCCCCCCCCCCCCCCCCCCCCCCCCACCCCCCCCCCCCCCCCCCCCCCCCGTGCCACTCCACATTAGCAGCATTATTATAAAGACTTCGTTTCTGGGAAGCTGTTGAAACGGGAGCACTTTCACTTTCCAGATTACTCAGACAGCCGGTGAGAACGCAGCTCTATGAAAAAACCTTCAAACAAAGTAAGCAAGGAAACCCCCCCCCCCCGGTGCGGATTTCCTTGGGGATTCTTGAATCAGTCCCACGCGTTTGTTTTGCAGATGGAAGAACGAGGGCTTGAGCCCCAGAACATAAAAGCAATCAGCACAACTCCCCCGCTCCTACCCACGGTAGTTTTGCATGCTGTGTTTGCGGTTTGCCCTTGAGTTTTCCTCTTGGCTATGCTATGTAGTTATCATTGCTTACCGTCATTTTCCGTGTTTTTTAGCACGCTTTGCAGGGCTGGTAATCAGGCTCCTATTGCACAGCAGTGTCCCCCAGTCCAGGTTTTACTGCTACCAGCTTGTTCAGCTCTCAGTGTGTCTAGCTAACAAGCTCAGGTGTGTCTTATTATTAAACTCCTAGTGAAAGCAGGACTGGATCACACTGCTGTGCAGCGGGAGTCTGATTATTAAACTCCTAGTGAAAGCAGGACTGGATCACACTGCTGTGCAGCGGGAGTCTGATTATTAAACTCCTAGTGAAAGCAGGTCTGGATCACACTGCTGTGCAGCAGGAGTCTGATTATTAAACTCCTAGTGCAAGCAGGACTGGATCACACTGCTGTGCAAGGGGAGTGCTTTACAATGCTTCCCTATGCTTTACCAGACCTCTCTGTGGTTTACAATGCTCCCCTGTGCTTTACCAGACCTCTCTGTGCCAGGGGAGTGCTTTACAATGCTTCCCTATGCTTTACCAGACCTCTCTGTGCTTTACAATGCTTCCCTATGCTTTACCAGACCTCTCTGTGCTTTACAATGCTTCCCTATGCTTTACCAGACCTCTCTGTGCTTTACAATGCTTCCCTATGCTTTACCAGACCTCTCTGTGCTTTACAATGCTTCCCTATGCTTTACCAGACCTCTCTGTGCTTTACAATGCTTCCCTATGCTTTACCGCACCTCTCTGTGCTTTACAATGCTTCCCTATGCCTTACCAGACCTCTCTGTGCTTTACAATGCTTTACCCTATGCTTTACCAGACCTCTCTGTGCTTTACCCTATGCTTTACCAGACCTCTCTGTGCTTCACAATGCTCCCCTATGCTTTCACTACGGGCTCGCTTTTATAAGGCACGATAGTGTCAGCACACTTCAATAAAACCGAGGTCCTCGACCCGTTTGCCGCCTCGCTTTTCTTGTAAGGTTATTTGATATTCTGCTCTGGGATTATTTAAAGCAGCTGTCGCGGGCTGTTTTTTTTTTTTTCCAATGCAGAAATGTCGGGTCGTTTAAGAAGCAGACCGGCGGCGAACTCAGCCGACAAAATCGAAGAAAATGTCAACGAGAGAATCCTAGCGGAATGTTACGCGCTGTACGTCGATCGCAAGAGCGGTGAGATATTAACGCTGCCAGGACTACTGTGAATAATCGCGAAAGCTTGAATCGGCGACTCAAACAGGACACAAACTAACCGAACGCGGTCGTGGTTACAATCGGCCGTGCATGACTCTCCGGGAGAGAGGCTCGGCTATTTTTATCAAGGCATTTCAGAGCCCTGATGCACATTGTAGGCTGCAATTAGAAACACGCGATAAGTTACCCACAGTAAAAACACAGAAAAGTGTGATAAAGCACAGTGAAAGCTTGTAAAGCACAGAGAGGTCTGGTAAAGCATAGGGAAGCATTGTAATGTACAGAGAGGTCTGGTAAAGCATAGGGAAGCATTGTAAAGCACAGAGAGGTCTGGTAAAGCACAGGTAAGCATTGTAAAGCACAGAGAGGTGTGGCAAAGCATAGGGAAGCATTGTAAAGCACAGAGAGGTGTGGTAAAGCATAGAAAAGCATTGTAAAGCACAGAGAGGTCTGGTAAAGCACAGGGACGCATTGTAAAGCACAGAGAGGTCTGGTAAAGCACAGTGAAAACTTGTAAAGCACAGAGAGGTCTGGTAAAGCATAGGGAAGCATTGTAAAGCACAGAGAGGTCTGGTAAAGCATAGGGAAGCATTGTAAAGCACAGAGAGGTCTGGTAAAGCATAGGGAAGCATTGTAAAGCACAGAGAGGTCTGGTAAAGCATAGGGAAGCATTGTAAAGCACAGAGAGGTGTGGTAAAGCATAGGGAAGCATTGTAAAACACAGAGAGGTCTGGTAAAGCACAGGGAAGCATTGTAAAGCACAGAGAGGTCTGGTAAAGCATAGGGAAGCATTGTAAAGCACAGAGAGGTCTGGTAAAGCATAGGGAAGCATTGTAAAGCACAGAGAGGTCTGGTAAAGCACAGGGAAGCATTGTAAAGCACAGAGAGGTGTGGTAAAGCATAGGGAAGCATTGTAAAGCACAGAGAGGTGTGGTAAAGCATAGGGAAGCATTGTAAAGCACAGAGAGGTCTGGTAAAGCATAGGGAAGCATTGTAAAGCACAGAGAGGTCTGGTAAAGCATAGGGAAGCATTGTAAAGCACAGAGAGGTGTGGTAAAGCATAGGGAAGCATTGTAAAGCACAGAGAGGTCTGGTAAAGCACAGGGAAGCACTGTAAAGCACAGAGAGGTCTGGTAAAGCATAGGGAAGCATTGTAAAGCACAGAGAGGTCTGGTAAAGCATAGGGAAGCATTGTAAAGCACAGAGAGGTCTGGTAAAGCACAGGGAAGCATTGTAAAGCACAGAGAGGTGTGGTAAAGCATAGGGAAGCATTGTAAAGCACAGAGAGGTATGGTAAAGCATAGGGAAGCATTGTAAAGCACAGAGAGGTCTGGTAAAGCATAGGGAAGCATTGTAAAGCACAGAGAGGTCTGGTAAAGCATAGGGAAGCATTGTAAAGCACAGAGAGGTCTGGTAAAGCATAGGGAAGCATTGTAAAGCACAGAGAGGTCTGGTAAAGCATAGGGAAGCATTTTAAAGCACAGAGAGGTCTGGTAAAGCATAGGGAAGCATTGTAAAGCACAGAGAGGTCTGGTAAAGCATAGGGAAGCATTGTAAAGCACAGAGAGGTCTGGTAAAGCATAGGGAAGCATTGTAAAGCACAGAGAGGTCTGGTAAAGCATAGGGAAGCATTGTAAAGCACAGAGAGGTCTGGTAAAGCATAGGGAAGCATTGTAAAGCACAGAGAGGTCTGGTAAAGCATAGGGAAGCATTGTAAAGCACAGAGAGGTCTGGTAAAGCATAGGGAAGCATTGTAAAGCACAGAGAGGTGTGGTAAAGCATATTATTAAACATGAGAAAACAGGGAGAGAGAAAATACTGTGATAAACTAGTGTAAGATGTTTTTTCAGTAAATGTTTTAATACTGCAAGAAGCTAGTGATAATGTTTTAATGTTGCTCTTTCTAATAAGAGGTGAGAGAATGAATTTTAAAGATGGCCAGCGTCCCTTTAAAGGGAGGGGCCAGTGACAGTATTGCCCTTGTTAATAATGGGTGAGAGAATAGCCAGAACTAGCCTGTATTGAACATCGTTACCTCCCCTGCCTGTGTCTCTTTCAGGGCTGGTGAAGGCAGCTGACGCTCTGGGGCTCCCCCTGCTGGCTCCTCGGAAGAAGATCAGCATCATGTTGATGGGGAATCACTCTGCTGGGAAGAGCTCCTTCATTAACTGGTGAACCTCTGATGCAAGGCTGAATACTGAGCAATACCAGACCTGCTTCACCAGACCTCTCTGTGCTTTACAATGCTTCCCTATGGTTTACCAGACCTCTCTGTGCTTTACAATGCTTGCCATACCTCATGCTACTCGTGTGCTCTTCCGATCTCCCTATGCTTTACCAGACCTCTCTGTGCTTTACAATGCTTCCCTATGCTTTACCACAGCTCTCTGTGCTTTACAATGCTTCCCTGTGCTTTACCAGACCTCTCTGTGCTTTACAATGCTTCCCTATGCTTCACCAGACCTCTCTGTGCTTTACAATGCTTCCCTATGCTTTACCAGACCTCTCTGTGCTTTACAATGCTTCCCTATGCTTTACCAGACCTCTCTGTGCTTTACAATGCTTCCCTATGCTTCACCAGACCTCTCTGTGCTTTACAATGCTTCCCTATGCTTTACCAGACCTCTCTGTGCTTTACAATGCTTCTCTTTGCTTTACCAGACCTCCCTGTGCTTTACAATGCTTCACTGTGCTTTACCAGACCTCTCTGTGCTTTACAATGCTTCCCTATGCTTTACCAGACCTCTCTGTGCTTTACAATGCTTCCCTATGCTTTACCAGACCTCTCTGTGCTTTACAATGCTTCCCTATGCTTTACCAACCTCTCTGTGCTTTACAATGCTTCCCTATGCTTTACCAGACCTCTCTGTGCATTGTGCTTAATGTGAAACGACACCAAAATTGATACCCTATAAAGTGAAATATTCCGAAATTGAACCCAGTACACACTCACTGAAGGTCCAAGAATTCAACGTCCCTGACGTAGACAGATAGAGACTTCTGTCTATCTGTCTGTCTGTCTGTCTGTCTGTAGGTACGTGGGTGAGCATATCCAGAGGACGGGGGTTGCCATAGAAACGCAGGGCTTCACCTTTGTGACCAGCGGGCGAAGGAGAGAGTCGCTGACGGTGAGGCACTGCATATTATAATATCACATGACTGAAATCGACCAATCTCACTGCAGTATTTACCAGAATTCTAGTAATTCTGTGTTCACACGTCATCCATCGCATTGAACACAATAATTCATTAAAAAAAATTTTTTTGTAGATATATAATATATATAATATATATCTCATCTATATAATATCATATATATTTTTATAGATTTGCAAACAGGGCCAAAGTCGGGGCCCTTGACAGCCCCGTCTTTGAGTATAACTTCATAAAACTAGACCGGTGAATTAAATAATAATAATAATAATAATAATAATAATAATAATAATAATAAATTATATTATTCACTTAATTATTCCTCACACGAGTGAGATTCCATGCTCACTCTGGTTGCAGGGAAACGCGACGTTGCACCTCTACCAACACTTTCAAAAACTGGAAGAGATCTCAGGTAAGAGAAAGGACTGGTCCCTATGCCTTGCCACTTGATCTGCTTTCGATCAGTCGCTTCAATGGGACGTTATCAAGCTCATCCCATAGGGATGGGCCAGTAGGTACCTACTAGCCTCCTAAACCACATATCTACCCCCCACCCCTAAACCTAATGTCTACAACTAACCCAACCCTAACCCTGACTGTGTTACTATTCTAGTCATTCGTACTATTATTTCCACGCCGCTTGTTAGCGCCCTCTAGCGTCGCAAGAGCTGCTAACGCGCTCCGCCTGAGGCTTTTATTACACTGGGTAACACGATTTTTGTTCCTGGCTAGTAAGTGTTATTTCCTAATTGCTTATGCCTGAAAAGTATAGAAAATCGCTATTATTCCCCACAAACTTTGCTTTTGTGACCAGGACAGTGATATTTCAAAATATCACTATTTCCAATGAGAAAACGTGCAAATGACTACAAAAGATTTAGAAGCGAGTAGTTTTTCGAGATACTGTATTTACAAAATAATCGTAAATCTCGAAAAACTACTCACTTCTAAATCTTTTGTAGTCATCTTTGTATTACTTTAGTATAAATACATGTTAATTTGGATTCATATGTTGTTTTTTTCTGACTTTATGTGAACGAAAAGACACACATTTGCCCGTTTTCCCATTGGAAATAGTGATATTTTGAAATATCACTGTCATGGTCACAAAAGCAAAGTTTGTGGGGAATAATAGCCATTTTCTATACTTTTGAGGCATAAGCAACTAGGAAATAACACTTACTACCCAGGAACAACAAAAAAAATATTGTTACACTGTGTTATTAAGCGGGTTTGCCTCTATATACAAACCATGTAAGTTCAAAGCGATTTTGGTCAGCGCAAGAGCTGCTAATGTACCTGGTCGTTGCGGTCCAGGTGTGTCGGACTACCTCTCTACGGAGATCTCCACTTCCAGAGAGAAGAAGTTCGGTCTGGTCACCTTCATCGACACCCCGGGGCTGGTGGACGGGGATATGAAGTACGAATTCGACGTGGAGAGAGCCTTGCTCTGGCTAGGTGAGTCGAACCTGACCCCGATGCAAAAGAGACGGGAGGGAACGAGACAGAACTGGGGTCAGTATTGCGGACAATGGTTATGCTGGCTCTGTTGAGTTTAATGATGGAGAATTGAGTGGTTTTAATTTTGACTGAGTCTGATTTTGACTGCGTGGTCTTTGATATAGGCAGTCGTGTCTCTGAAATGAACCGTAGGGTCTCTCATGTAGACTGTAGAATCTGTTCCTGACCGTGGTCTTTCATATTGACTATACTGCTCTGGCCAAACGTTTTGAATCATCACCTTCTAGAATGAAAAAAGCTGCTGAATAATGTTCCCTTGTTAACATGTTGAATTCCACACCCTCTATATAGAATGAACTCCATCAGCTTCATAGAGTCCAGTGAAAGCTGCTGAATAATGTTCCCTTGTTAACATATTGAATTCCACACCAGCGCTTTGTAGCTTTCCCATATATCTACCAGAAAACTGAACAAAAAACTGAAAAAATGTGACATTTCGAAATCCAACCTGAAATATTACTGGACTACAATTATGGCTTCCTTCCAGGACAAATTTTTTTTTTTTTTTTTTTTTTTTGCAATATCATTTTATAGTTTCTTTGATTACTACATTTTAAAAAGAAAAATGCCCGCGGCCCTCTCCTCCTCTCCCCCCCCCCCCCCCTCCCCCCCCTCCCCCTCCCCTCCCCCCCCAGGTAGGATCTGGGGAGTCCAGTAGTCCACCTGGACCACGAGGGCCTGGTGCTTGTGTTCTTTGATCCGATGGGCCAGGCACTGTGTAAGCGGACCCTGAACATCGTGGAGCGACTGAGCGAGGAGAACGGAGAGAAGATGAGGTTCTATCTGAGCAAAGCAGATGAAGCCGGAGACGAGAGCGACAGACAGGTGACGCTTTCATACTGAACGAACCTCAGTCCACCCCATGAGAAACGATCCAGCTTTCTCAGGGTCTTCAGTGTAAATTCAATGGCAAACGTTTCCACTAAAAGTCTCTCTCAGTGTCTTCAATGTAAATTCAATGGCAAACGTTTCCACTAGAAGTCTTTCTCAGTGTTTTCAGTGTAAATTCAATGGCAAACGTTTCCACTAGAAGTCTTTCTCAGTGTCTTCAGTGTGAATTCAATGGCAAACGTTTCCACTAGAAGTCTTTCTCAGTGTCTTCAGTATCAATTCAATGGCAAATGTTTCCACTAGAAGTCTTTCTCAGTGTCTTCAGTGTGAATTCAATGGCAAACGTTTCCACTAGAAGTCTTTCTCAGTGTTTTCAGTGTAAATTCAATGGCAAACGTTTCCACTAGAAGTCTTTCTCAGTGTTTTCAGTGTAAATTCAATGGCAAACGTTTCCACTAGAAGAGTCTCTCAGTGTCTTCAGTGTAAATTCAATGGCAAACGTTTCCACTAGAAGTCTTTCTCAGTGTCTTCAGTGTGAATTCAATGGCAAACGTTTCCACTAGAAGTCTTTCTCAGTGTCTTCAGTGTGAATTCAATGGCAAACGTTTCCACTAGAAGTCTTTCTCAGCATCTTCAGTGTAAATTCAATGGCAAACGTTTCCACTAGAAGTCTTTCTCAGCGTCTTGTTTAGAAATCAACACATTAATGATTTATTTAATATTGGCACACCCCTAGTATTGAGTCATGTGTAGTTTTAATAACTCTAACTTGTGTGCGTGTGTGTGTCTGTGTGTCTGTCTGTCTGTCTGTCTGTCTCTCTCTCTCTCCACAGAGAGTCATGATGCAGATCGTGCAGGAGTTGTGTAAGAGACCAGGACTGAACAAGTGTGGCTTCGACATGCCCACGATATACATCCCTGACCCGGCTAAGGTACCACACAGAGCTGCACAACCAGGCTCTGAACATGCCATTGAACCTATATATCATAAAAATCTCATTTAATATCACCAGTGTTCATGTTTCTCTATTAGATACACAGAGATTATTATTATTATCAACAATAATAATAACAATAATAATAATAATACATTCAAAATCTATCCTCTTTAGAAATCACTTTTGCAGATATTTTGTCTGATTTGATTTTTTAATTGATCTCTAATGTAATTTGATCAGTGATTTGATTTCTGCTGCCTCTCTGATTCGTCTCAGCCGAGCCGCTGTCTCAATCAGATTGACGGGGTGTGCGGGACGATCGAGAAGATCATCGACCAGACGGTGCAGAGCTCTCTCAATCACCTGGAGCGAGATAGTGACATCATCGCAGAGAGCGTGGAGCGCAGGCTGAAGGAGGACAGGTGAGAGGAGCAGCCCAGCCAGCAGGGGGCAGCAACTGGATGAGGAAAAGCCACATTGAACTTTGAAGAGACCGATGACTGTGCTTACCTCAGACTGCAAAGTGTTGGCGAATGTGTTTTTTAACCCTTCGGTGTTATTGCAGTAATTCTAGCATTGTGGATCTGTTTATAATTTTTTTTTTTTTTAATCTTTGTATCAAGAAATATTTCTGAACATTTACAGTCATATGCAAATTTATCAGAACCCCTCCAGATGTGTCGTTGAAATCCTTTATCTAGCCACCTGCATGAAAACACCTCTGGGTGTGAGAATTTCAATCTCCGCTCAGTAATCAGTGATATAGAAACACACCCCTGTGTGAAAATGTCAGACCGCTTTGTGCTTCAATCAGGGGTCTTAAACAGCTTCTGAAAAAAGTCTCGCTGTTTGAAATTAATTGCAAGTATGGCCTGTTAAAGTCATCAATTCAATTAGATAATGGCTAATTTCTTATTTTGACTTCTATAAAGTATCTCTTTTCTTCTCTTCTCCTCTCTTCATCATCTCTTCTCACTCTCTCTCTCAGTTACAAGGCAACAGTGAACAGGAAGATACGGATTAAGCACTTCCTGTTTGGTTGCCTGGGTTACCTACTGCCTCTGTGTTTCCTGGCCAGCTTTGTGATTGGCTGTTTCCCTGACGACAGCCTGACTGACATGGCAGGGCCTGATGTAGCACACGCCCTCCATGTGTATACCGTAAGACTGGAAACGAGGAAGTCACTCTCAGCCAATCAGAACATGCTGACAATACCCCAGCTATGCACTAGATGGCGCTGGCTGTTCTATACAGACAATGTGATAGATCTAGCCTGTGTTACACACATCTATGGTAGTGCAGCTAGAACTGAAGAGCAGCTCCTAAACTCACAGTCAAACAACACAGACTGAGCAAAACAATGTAATACAGCATAGCCCAGCGCATTGCAGTTGAGGAACTACAACTCCCAGCATCCCTCACCATTGCTGCGGGAGCAGAGGCATGCTGGGAGCTGTAGTCCTAGCCAGGGCTGGACCAATTCACACTACAATAACAACAGCAGCACAGCTAGAACTAATGAGCAGCTCCTGAACTCGCAGTCAGAGGCATGCTGGGAGCTGTAGTCCTAGCCAGGGCTGTACCGATTCACAACACAATAACTACGGCAACGCAGCTAGAACTGAAAAGCGTCTGTAATAGTAATAAAATATCATGAAAAGGTAAGGGGGAAGGTAGAAGCTGAAATTGGAAGCTACAAAGCTGTGTGTGTTGCAGGAGGTTGTGTCCGTGCTGTGGGGCTGGCTGGCTTGGGACAGTTCCCTCTGGGGAGTGTTCGTGATCCTGGGCTCCTCAGGGCTGTTTCTCCTACTGGCACGGTTGTACAGCAGGTAAGATCTTTTGAGACGCTCCCTCAGATCTTTCAATTGCAGGGTCTCCTGCAGTGTTTCATTTCAGCAGGTAGTGGAGGGGGAAGTTCTGAAAGATAACGTTTCTCTCCTCCTTCTCCCTCTTTCCATCCCTCCCCTCCCACTCTCCCTATCCTTCCCCCTTTCCCTATCTCCTTATCTTCTATCCCTCTCCCTCTGTTCCTCTCTCCTGCATTCCATTTCTCTCCCTCTCTATCCCCTCCCTTTCTACCCCTCCCTCTTTCTCCTTATCATCTATCCCCCTCTCTCTGTCCCTCTCTCTCCTACATACCATTTTCTCTCCCTCTTTCCCCCCTCTCTGTCCCGATCTCTCCTGCATCCCATTTCTCTCCCCTTTCTCCCTGCTATCCCTCCTCTTCCTCTCAGAACTGAACCCACTCTCTCTCGCAGACAGAAGCGATATCTCAGAGAGACGCACGCTTTCATTCAGGAGGTGGTAAAACCCAGAAAGGTACCCCAGTCAACGGCATCATCTTCTCACAAGCTGAAACTAGTATTTTAATAGCTGTATTACCCATTCTCACCCCTGGCTTGACTGCTGCTTGCGGTTTGCTATGTTACAAACAAAATCAATTGTGTTGCAATTTACTATATCTGGCCCTGCCCCCTAGTGGACGTAAGAAATATAGCCGTAAGAGTATATATATATATATATATATATATATCTTACTGCTTACGTGTACCTCTATTAACACTCAATACTCTGGCCCCCCTGGTGTCTAGAAGAGAAACAGCAGTAAGAAATATATAGAAGTCATGTACCATTATTAACCTGTAACACTCTGTCGCCCCCTGGTGGCTATAAGAGAAACAGCAGTAAGAAAAAAAATATATATATAGACCCGAATACAGCAGGCTTGTACCGTTAATAATCGGCAAGACTCTGTCGCCCCCTGGTGGCTATAAGAGAAATAGCAGTAAGAAATATATAGATACCTGAATACAGTAAACTTATAACGTTATTAACCTGCATAGGTACTGGCACTTCGCACTGCTGTACTTTTGTAATCCACTAGGAGCCAGAGTGTTTGAGGGTGGGCAGGTTAACGGTTCCCCTCTGATGTCATTTCCTGTTTCCTTTGTCCCCAGGCGGAGTTGTATGACCTCTATCTGCGTCAGTGCATATCGGATTACGACGTCAGCTAAAACGCTTTCTTGCAAAATTTCAAATTTCAAAGCTAATAAAGACAATCGAATGCAAATTAATAATTAGCGGCTTCATTATTATGTCTAACGATAACAATTAAGCTCTAAAAAAAAAGTGTGACTTTTGACGACTGGAATCAATACAGTCATTCATACAGAGAAAAACACACACACACAAATGCATAGGAACCTGATCAAGTTTGCCAGCGAATATATTTCAAGCTGCGTTTGTTTCAACACAGATGTTTAATCATTAGTCTAAGTGGCTGTTATTTATTAATTTCTTTACTCATATCACTGCAGCACAGTCCTGTCGTTCAGTTCATAGAACATGAGAATATTTCGACATCATCCTCAGGTTTGAACAATAACAGTGGTTGTACTTTTTTTTTTAAATAATAAAGTCTTTTTTTTTTTGACTCATCAGCGTTGCATCCTAAAATATATCGTTACAGGACGCTGGTCTTTCAATATGGCCGATCATTTAGCAAAACTATCACTCTCGCCTGTCGAGACACACACAAAAAAAAAAAGGTTTTGGGTCATTTCTAAGTTACACAAAAAACAGCAGTCGTTTTTTGCCACTGCATTTCAGCTCTCTCTGTCTTCCTCTCCCTCTCTCTCTGTTTCTCTCTGTCTCCCCATCTCTCTATCTGTTTCTCTCTCTGTCTCCCTCTCCCCCCTCTCTCTCCATCTGTTTCTCTCTGCGTGTCTCTGTTTCTCTCTCCCTTCCACTCTCCCTCTGTCTCTAACTCTATCTCTCTCCCCCTCTCTCTCCATCTCTGTTTCTCTCTCCCTCCCTCTGTCTTTCCCTCTATCTCTCCCACCCACCCACTCTCTCCCTCTGTCTCCCTCTCTCCCTATCTCCTGCTCCCTCGCTTCTTAACCTCCCTCTTCCCTCCCTCCTCCTCCTTCTTGTTTCTCCTCTTCAGTCTGCTGAAGCCCCGCACGGCTCTCAGAGCCCAGCCGCAGAGCTCCACCATCACTTTGTAGCCCCTCTTCTTCTTCTCAAAGTACGGGAGACCTTTTTCCTCTCTCTCCTCCCCAGCCCTGGGCAGCGGATAGCCCAGAGAGAGAAGCAGCTGCTTGGTGCTTTCAGCCAGGGCCTCGACCTTGGCCAGCAGGGAAAGCAGTGCATCGTGGAACTGGTAGTCCCCGGGAGTTAGGTCATCCTGCTGTTCTTTCAGGACTTCGCCCAGCAGGCTGTGAAAGGCAGCGAAGGCCACTGCGTTCTCTGTCAGCCTCTCTTCCTCGGTCAGCTCTCCCCATTTTGAGGTGCCAGACTCGGGTACCCCAGCGATGGAGTCCAGGTTGAGATCTGGGCTCAAGCCTTGCTTTTCTCTCTGAGGAAAAAAAAAAAAAAGGAGAGACATGGTAAGCAGGCTGGTCAGGATTTGGGCTCCTGTTTATAAGTAAATTGAATGGGCTTCAAATGAAAGCAGTGACGGTTATTACAATGTCTCTAAAGAAGCTTCAATTCCTTTTAAAAAAGGAATTATAAACTTCCTTTAGGAGGAATCTGAATTAGAAGGACACCTGCCTCTCATTCCTGCCTTTGGAGACTGGAGTTCCACTCTAGGGGGCGCAGAGACAGACTGCCTTTCATCTGCCTCTCATTCCTGCATTTGGAGACCCGAGTTCCACTCTAGGAGGCGCTAGGGGGCGCAGAGACAGACAGGCTAACTCGACAGCCTCTCGTTTCTGGCTCAGATGTGTAGCTCCTGGCTACTGATTTCAGTCCTGACTAATTAAAACGGGCAACGTTCTAAGAGGCAGAGTTTCTTTCTAAATGACCTCACAGTTCAAAAGCAGACAAACCAGGGTCTGTCAAAATGCTCAAACACTACCGTAGCAAACGCCCCGTTTAAAACACTAATTGTTACCACAAACACAACTGTGGAAAAAAATACTTTTTTTTTTTTTTTTTTTTTAATATTGTTATAAGTATTAAAATCACAATTTTCAAAGGGTTGTAATTTTACGTGCACGTGTCACAGTTAAAGCACAGAAAGGTCTGCTAAAGCACAGGGAAGCATTGTAAAGCACAGAGAGGTCTGGTAAAGCATAGGGAAACATTGTAAAGCACAGAGAGGTCTGGTAAAGCATAGGGAAGCATTGTAAAGCACAGAGAGGTCTGGTAAAGCATAGGGAAGCATTGTAAAGCACAGAGAGGTCTGGTAAAGCACAGGGAAGCATTGTAAAGCACAGAGAGGTCTGGTAAAGCATAGGGAAGCATTGTAAAGCACAGAGAGGTCTGGTAAAGCATAGGGAAGCATTGTAAAGCACAGAGAGGTCTGGTAAAGCATAGGGAAGCATTGTAAAGCACAGAGAGGTCTGGTAAAGCATAGAGAAACATTGTAAAGCACAGAGAGGTCTGGTAAAGCATAGGGAAGCATTGTAAACCACAGAGGGGTCTGGTAAAGCACAGGGAAGCATGGTAAAGCATAGAGAGGTGTGGTAAAGCATAGAGAAGCATTGTAAAGCACAGAGAGGTGTGGTAAAGCACAGAGAAGCATTGTAAAGCACAGAGAGGTGTAGTAAAGCACAGAGAAGCATTGTAAAGCACAGAGAGGTGTGGTAAAGCATATTCAGCGCAAACCACGATAAATTAACCCTGATAACAGTCCCCCACAGCAAAAGCACAGCAAAGTGTAACAGTCTATGCTAAGCCATGACACGTGCGTAGTTCAAAGCCTGTTAATAAATAAATAAATAAATGCATTAATTAATTAATTAATAAACATCGATAAAGTGTTAGACGTGAGTTTGAGGTTTATTATGAACTGTTACCTGTTTTATATATATATATATATATATATTAGCTCAAAGAGTCACCCCCCTCCACACACACACAGATGTTTTCACCACACACTACGTTACTTACGTAACTCTCTCTGATCTGCCGGGCTTCGCTGTGAACTTTTCGGGCTAACGCTTCGGCTTTTGCGTAACAGTCCGACAAAGCGAAGGATATGTTACCCCCCATTGCATCATGACGCACGCCGGTTGCCATAGCAATGTCTGTGTTTGGTTATTATATATTATTTTGCAGAAAGAAGGCACAACACGGCTAAAAATACATAGGCTAAATATACATATATATATATAGACGCGGGCTGCTGCGGTTGAAACTCTGTCCTGGTGTCTCTCTCTCTCTGTATAGCGGCTCTCGGTCAGCGTTTTCCGTCACGCACACGAGGAATGGTTGTGTTCAGGCGCACACAGAGCTCGATTACTTAGAAACTTCCACCGCACGCCTAGCATTCCAACCCCCTTCCCCTTCCACGAGTGACGTTTGACGAGGGCAGTTCCCAAATTCTGGACTCGCGGATTCCAAACGGGAGTCATTTTTTTCCCTCCCAAGCCTCAGTCATTATCCCCACCACTCAGAATCAAGGAGCTGGATTACAAATAGATATGCTTTACCAGACCTCTTTTGCTTTACAATGCTTCCCTATGCTTTACCAGACCTCTCTGTGCTTTACAATGCTTCCCTATGCTTTACCAGACCTCTCTGTGCTTTACAATGCTTCCCTGTGCTTTACCAGACCTCTCTGTGCTTTACAATGCTTCCCTGTACTTTACCAGACCTCTCTGTGCTTTACAATGCTTCCCTGTGCTTTACCAGACCTCTCTGTGCTTTACAATGCTTCCCTGTGCTTTACCAGACCTCTCTGTGCTTTACAATGCTTCCCTGTGCTTTACCAGACCTCTCTGTGCTTTACAATGCTTTCCTGTGCTTTACCAGACCTCTCTGTGCTTTACAATGCTTCCCTGTGCTTTACCAGACCTCTCTGTGCTTTACAATGCTTCCCTATGCTTTACCAGACCTCTCTGTGCTTTACAATGCTTCCCTGTGCTTTACCAGACCTCTCTGTGCTTTACAATGCTTCCCTATGCTTTACCAGACCTCTCTGTGCTTTACAATGCTTCCCTATGCTTTACCAGACCTCTCTGTGCTTTACAATGCTTCCCTATGCTTTACCAGACCTCTCTGTGCTTTACAATGCTTCCCTATGCTTTACCATACCTCTCTGTGCTTTACAATGCTTCCCTATGCTTTACCAGACCTCTCTGTGCTTTACAATGCTTCCCTGTGCTTTACCAGACCTCTCTGTGCTTTACAATGCTTCCCTATGCTTTACCAGACCTCTCTGTGCTTTACAATGCTTCCCTATGCTTTACCAGACCTCTCTGTGCTTTACAATGCTTCCCTATACTTTACCAGACCTCTCTGTGCTTTACAATGCTTCCCTATGCTTTACCAGACCTCTCTGTGCTTTACAATGCTTCCCTATGCTTTACCAGACCTCTCTGTGCTTTACAATGCTTCCCTATGCTTTACCAGACCTCTCTGTGCTTTACAATGCTTCCCTGTGCTTTACCAGACCTCTCTGTGCTTTACAATGCTTCCCTGTGCTTTACCAGACCTCTCTGTGCTTTACAATGCTTCCCTGTGCTTTACCAGACCTCTCTGTGCTTTACAATGCTTCCCTATGCTTTACCAGACCTCTTTGTGCTTTACAATGCTTCCCTGTGCTTTACCAGACCTCTCTGTGCTTTACAATGCTTCCCTATGCTTTACCAGACCTCTCTGTGCTTTACAATGCTTCCCTATACTTTACCAGACCTCTCTGTGCTTTACAATGCTTCCCTATGCTTTACCAGACCTCTCTGTGCTTTACAATGCTTCCCTATGCTTTACCACACCTCTCTGTGCTTTACAATGCTATGCTTTACCACACCTCTCTGTGCTTTACAATGCTATGCTTTACCACACCTCTCTGTGATTTATCGCACTTTGTTAAAATGCCCTAAGGGAGTTTTTGGTGCCTTTGTCATTTGATCTGAAATCCGTGGGCACAGAGGGGGAAGCGGTGCTAACAGGTACCACAAGGCCCGAAGGCATTCCTGTTTAAATGTGTTTTTATCTTCCGTTGTGAAGCTGCCAAACGCGAAGCAATTGTTTTGTCCCTGTATGTCTTGTTATTCATATACCAGAACTCGTCTCTGCTCGCACTGCGCTAATTATTAATAATGCAAGAAATGACAGGCCACGTCTAAAAATCTAATTACCTTCAATATTATTTTAAACGCAGTCTTTACAAGCGTGGTGCCGTTCCATCAAAGTACATTGATGGAGTCCTAATCCGAAGGTATTATAAGCATATATATGTATATATATATATATATATATATATATATATATATATATATTCTTCTTCTTCTTCTTCTTCTTCTTCTTCTTCTTCTTCTTCTTCTTCTTCTTCTTCTTCTTATTATTATTAGATGAATTTGCATTGTATTTGTATACTGATCTTGTTCAATTGAGACATATTAATAGGCAATGCATTTTCTCATTTCTACAAGGATTTCCAACATCCTGCTGCATGATAACTTTATTTAACAAAACAAGCCAGTCTACAGCTCTGGACGAAAGATTAGCATCATCACCCTCTATAGAATGAACTCCCTCAGCTTCATAGAGTCCAGTGAAAGCTGCTGAATAATGTTCCCTTGTTAACATATTGAATTGCACCCCCTCTATATAGAATGAACTCCCTCAGCTTCATAGAGTCCAGTGAAAGCTGCTGAATAATGTTCCCTTGTTAACATATTGAATTCCACCCCCTCTATATAGAATGAACTCCCTCAGCTTCATAGAGTCCAGTGAAAGCTGCTGAATAATGTTCCCTTGTTATCATATTGAATTGCACCCCCTCTATATAGAATGAACTCCCTCAGCTTCATAGAGTCCAGTGAAAGCTGCTGAATAATGTTCCCTTGTTAACATATTGAATTGCACCCCCTCTATATAGAATGAACTCCCTCAGCTTCATAGAGTCCAGTGAAAGCTGCTGAATAATGTTCCCTTGTTAACATATTGAATTGCACCCCCTCTATATAGAATGAACTCACTCAGCTTCATAGAGTCCAGTGAAAGCTGCTGAATAATGTTCCCTTGTTAACATATTGAATTCCACCCCCTCTATATAGAATGAACTCACTCAGCTTCATAGAGTCCAATGAAAGCTACTGAATAATGTTCCCTTGTTAACATATTGAATTGCACCCCCTCTATATAGAATGAACTCCCTCAGCTTCATAGAGTCCAATGAAAGCTACTGAATAATGTTCCCTTGTTAACATATTGAATTGCACCCCCTCTATATAGAATGAACTCCCTCAGCTTCATAGAGTCCAGTGAAAGCTGCTGAATAATGTTCCCTTGTTAACATATTGAATTGCACCCCCTCTATATAGAATGAACTCCCTCAGCTTCATAGAGTCCAGTGAAAGCTGCTGAATAATGTTCCCTTGTTAACATATTGAATTGCACCCCCTCTATATAGAATGAACTCCCTCAGCTTCATAGAGTCCAACTGAAAGCTACTGAATAATGTTCCCTTGTTCACCTATTGAATTCCACACTCAGCGCTTTATAATTTTCCATCTACTTAATGAAGAAAACTGACAAAAACTGAAAAAGGTGAAATTTTGAAATCTATCAAATGCTGTACTACTATTATGATTTCCAGTAGACTTTTGTATAGTTTTGTTGATGATAAGGAGGCAGTCATAGTTTCCACTTCAAAATGCGCTATATAACATTAACATTATTATTATTATTATTATTATTATTATTATTATTATTATTATTACGTTGGCTGTAATATATGTCAATGGCTTCGTTTTATAATTATTGGTGGCTGTATGTGTGTCAGTGGCTTCGTTTTATAATTTTAGCAGGGTCACATCCTTACAGCAGAACAAAGCAGTTAGTGAATGGCGCCTCGCTTTTACTGGAAACAGTCCTGGCTTTCAGGGCATAAATCACTCTATTGTCTGTGTGTTGAAAAGAGCAGAGACTTCATTGTGAAAGCAAATGCTTTTAACAGAGTCTGACTGGCCTCCCCACTGCATTCCACACTGAATGACACATTGTAAAACTGCAGAAATATTACAGTTCAGAGATAGGCACTCCTTTAAAGGGAGGGGCCAGTGATCCTGTTAATAAAGCTAATAAGAGGTGAGAGAATGCATTTTAAAGATGATCAGCGCTCCTTTAAAGGGAGGGGCCAGGGATCCTGTTAATAAAGCTAATAAGAGGTGAGAGAATGGATTTTAAAGATGGTCAGCGCTCCTTTAAAGGGAGGGGCCAGTGATCATGTTAATGTTAATAAAGCTAATAAGAGGTGAGAGAATGGATTTTAAAGATGGTCAGCGCTCCTTTAAAGGGAGGGGCCAGTGATCCTGTTAATAAAGCTAATAAGAGGTGAGAGAATGGATTTTAAAGATGGTCAGCGCTCCTTTAAAGGGAGGGGCCAGTGATCCTGTTAATAAAGCTAATAAGAGGTGAGAGAATGGATTTTAAAGATGGTCAGCGCTCCTTTAAAGGGAGGGGCCAGTGATCATGTTAATAAAGCTAATAAGAGGTGAGAGAATGGATTTTAAAGATGGTCAGCGCTCCTTTAAAGGGAGGGGCCAGTGATCCTGTTAATAAAGCTAATAAGAGGTGAGAGAATGGATTTTAAAGATGGTCAGTGCTCCTTTAAAGGGAGGGGCCAGTGATCATGTTAATAAAGCTAATAAGAGGCGAGAGAATGGATTTTAAAGATGGTCAGCGCTCCTTTAAAGGGAGGGGCCAGTGATCCTGTTAATAAAGCTAATAAGAGGTGAGAGAATGGATTTTAAAGATGGTCAGCGCTCCTTTAAAGGGAGGGGCCAGTGATCCTGTTAATAAAGCTAATAAGAGGTGAGAGAATGGATTTTAAAGATGGTCAGCGCTCCTTTAAAGGGAGGGGCCAGTGATCCTGTTAATAAAGCTAATAAGAGGTGAGAGAATGGATTTTAAAGATGGTCAGCGCTCCTTTAAAGGGAGGGGCCAGTGATCCTGTTAATAAAGCTAATAAGAGGTGAGAGAATGGATTTTAAAGATGGTCAGCGCTCCTTTAAAGGGAGGGGCCAGTGATCATGTTAATAAAGCTAATAAGAGGTGAGAGAATGGATTTTAAAGATGGTCAGCGCTCCTTTAAAGGGAGGGGCCAGTGATCATGTTAATAAAGCTAATAAGAGGTGAGAGAATGGATTTTAAAGATGGTCAGCGCTCCTTTAAAGGGAGGGGCCAGTGATCCTGTTAATAAAGCTAATAAGAGGTGAGAGAATGGATTTTAAAGATGGTCAGCGCTCCTTTAAAGGGAGGGGCCAGTGATCCTGTTAATAAAGCTAATAAGAGGTGAGAGAATGGATTTTAAAGATGGTCAGCGCTCCTTTAAAGGGAGGGGCCAGTGATCCTGTTAATAAAGCTAATAAGAGGTGAGAGAATGGATTTTAAAGATGGTCAGCGCTCCTTTAAAGGGAGGGGCCAGTGATCCTGTTAATAAAGCTAATAAGAGGTGAGAGAATGGATTTTAAAGATGGTCAGCGCTCCTTTAAAGGGAGGGGCCAGTGATCCTGTTAATAAAGCTAATAAGAGGTGAGAGAATGGATTTTAAAGATGGTCAGCGCTCCTTTAAAGGGAGGGGCCAGTGATCCTGTTAATAAAGCTAATAAGAGGTGAGAGAATGGATTTTAAAGATGGTCAGCGCTCCTTTAAAGGGAGGGGCCAGTGATCCTGTTAATAAAGCTAATAAGAGGTGAGAGAATGGATTTTAAAGATGGTCAGCGCTCCTTTAAAGGGAGGGGCCAGTGATCCTGTTAATAAAGCTAATAAGAGGTGAGAGAATGGATTTTAAAGATGGTCAGCGCTCCTTTAAAGGGAGGGGCCAGTGATCCTGTTAATAAAGCTAATAAGAGGTGAGAGAATGGATTTTAAAGATGGTCAGCGCTCCTTTAAAGGGAGGGGCCAGTGATCCTGTTAATAAAGCTAATAAGAGGTGAGAGAATGGATTTTAAAGATGGTCAGCGCTCCTTTAAAGGGAGGGGCCAGTGATCCTGTTAATAAAGCTAATAAGAGGTGAGAGAATGGATTTTAAAGATGGTCAGTGCTCCTTTAAAGGGAGGGGCCAGTGATCCTGTTAATAAAGCTAATAAGAGGTGAGAGAATGGATTTTAAAGATGGTCAGCGCTCCTTTAAAGGGAGGGGCCAGTGATCCTGTTAATAAAGCTAATAAGAGGTGAGAGATGCATATATTTTTGCTTTTTTTTTCATTATATCAACCTTCATCACTGTAGTAGTTCAATATCATCTAATATATAACTGTTTCTATAACTTCCAGACAGCCTTGTTCATTCCATTGACGTCATGTGACTCTGCCAGCCCCGCCCACTCTACATTCCAATAGACTGGAATTGAATGAGGAAGGCAGTCCAGCGCCCGGGCGTTTGGATTCTCCAGACGTGCTCACAGCAGCTCACAGCCAGATAAAAGCAGATTGAAAATGAGAACTGGATATTGGAGGAGCTACAGAACCCAGGAGCACTCAGAATGATTGAAGTACAAACAGCGTGTATTGATAAGAGAAAGAGGTTACAAGCACATCTGAACAGTAAATTACATTTATTTTAATCTCTCAAAAAAACCTGAAAAAAAATCACAATAAATAAAATGTGATTATGCATTTCACACAGAACAATACCCCCACCTGGTGGACAAGAATAGGTACAATTTAAGTTTTGTTTACTAGTAAATTGGTTGTTTTTAATTATTCTTGTGCTAATTGATTTTCTTCCCTCTGATTAGCTTTCGCTACCTTATTTATTTATTTCAAATATTTGCATCTATATATATATATCTCCAGCACAAGAAAAGGGATCATGTTCCTTGTGCTAATAATCTGTATTAATCTATGTAGGTGTGCGGGCAGACAATCAGTGGAGCTGCATTTTTACCAGAGAAATAAAGACCAGGGCAAAACAGTGGATACAGCTTCTCAGTGAAGGTGTCAGTGAAAGTGTAGATGTGAGATCTGGTCTCCACATTGTAAAAGGAGAGCTCCCCTTCCTCATAGTCCAGATACACCCCCACCTTTTGGGGCTTCGGGCTCAAGGGGAGGGGAGTCTGGGAGGCAGTGAGAGCAGTGAACTGATTCTTTTCTTCTTTCCACCAAATAACCCAGAATCCCTGCTGTGGTTTCTCAATGATACCCCCCTTCCTCTGGGAAGACTCTCTGGTGACTCCTAGTACCCAGCGTATCTTGCCCCCCAACTCCACCTCCCAGTAGTGTCTCCCTGAGGTGAAGCCCTCCCTGCCCAGGACATAGCTCTTCTGATCAAATCTCTTTGGATTGGCAGGGAGACGCTGTCTCTCATCTCCACATCTGACTCGTTTTCCATCCTCAGACAGGATGAGATAGGGGTGTGCTGTATCAGGGTCCAGAGTCACGTCAACTGTGGAGAAGAGAGTGGGGGTAAAACATATACAATACAACACACTAAACATGTCAGATACAAACACCCTGCTCCAATGGTGGAAATACAGAGCCATCAGTATTGTGAAAAAGAACACTTTGGAACAATTGAAAATACATATGCTGGAGAAATCCCTTGTCAAGTTTTCACAGAGTCGGATAGGAGATTCTCCAGATAGAAGTTAGACTTGTATTCTGGATGCAGATCAAAAGCCGATCCCTCAGGAAAAGCCTAGTCTTCCGATTAGGTTTTTGTCAGTGGAACGGAGAACGGTGTTACTGTGCTACAGACGGTATGGTGACAAAAACATTGGAACTTGCTATTTTTATATTGGTGCCCTTTTGAAAACACAAACCATTTTTAGCTGTATTCTTCATAACTTGAAAACAAAACATAAAATGATCTGATCTTTAAATATGAGAAATCTGAAGGTACTCAATTCGATCTAATGCTGTCGAAGTAATAATAATAATAATAATAATAATAAAAATAATAATAATAATAATAATAATAATAATAATAATAATAAACTGCATCTGGTAGTTTATGGCTCACATATTATTTGCACCAACCTGCTCTAGTTGCTTTCATCAGCTCCACCTTCCAGAATCCCTCAAGGTGGCCTTTGAGTCGAGTCACAGCTTTCGTCAGAGTCCCGAAAGAGTCGTCTATGTTATCAAAGATCTGCTGAGCAGCAGGAGGGGCGCAGACAGACTGGAAACTCTACAGGGGGAGTGTGGAGAAAAGGATTCATCAGCCAAGCAGCAATGGGGGCTGCAACACTGGACTGAGCAGCTGCAGAGGACTTTCAATGTGTCCAAGAAATAATCAAGGGGGGACTCCAGAATCTTACATGAACTGAACACAAACATTGACTGTGCTTTGAGCTAAATAAACCCCATCATAAAATGAAACAGCAGTGTGTTTAAAAGTCCTGATACTGAACCCCCATTTGGTGCATCTGCATTGAAACGTGGTCTGACCTGCAGAAAGTGGATGTGATCCTCTGTCTCAGAAAGCTGATCCATCTCAGCCTTCCTCTTCCTCAGCTCCTGGATCTCCTGCTCCAGCTGATCCCTTTGCTTGTCGGCCCGACTCACGGAAGCCTTCTCTTTAGCGCCAATCAGCTCTCCCACCTCCTCCCTGATTCTCTCAATGGAGTGGATCAGCTCAGACAGGACCTGCTCACTTTCAGCCCTTTCCTTGTGTGCTGAGAGCTAGTTAGAGGAGGGAGGGGATCAGAGGCATGCACCCACTGACAATAACGTTTCTTTGTTAGACTGTTCTCGGTCTCACCTTGAGCGACTCCACAGCCTGTTTCAGTCTCTCCAGCTCTTTCAGTCTCTTCTCAATGAGATTTTCTATTTCCATCTGTCTCTTCCTCAGCTCCTTCTGCGCAGACAAAAACAAACAGAAAGTTCTTTATTTTCTTTTCAGTGCTTGTGAAGTTTCATTGGTTTGTGTTCTATCACACAAAACACAGCCATGTGAACTGTATAATAATAATAATAATAATAATAATAATAATAATGTAGATACAAAGTATTAAAAAGCATTGTCTGCTCGCTGCTCTTTCACAGTAAAATATTGTTTTTAATTCCCTGAAGATAGCAACTTCTAGGGTTGACATCATCCGTGATTCAATCTGATCACTTTAATTGGATCCACAATGGCAGTAAAACTAGGTTTGGGGCGAGTCCATTTCAAAACAGTTGGAGGGGACAGAACATCCACTCAAATGAATATTGAAGAGATAAACCTCTGGTTAAACATCTCACATGCTCTCAATTTGTCAGCCTGCCAGTCCAGCTGCACCTATTGAATGGACTGAGTATAAGTCACAAGCTATAGCAGAGTAGAAATACAAACAAACACACAGAGCATAGAAATACAAACACACACACACACACACACACACACACACACACACAGCATAGAAATACAAACTCTCACAAACACACACACACACAGCATAGAAATACAAACTCTCACACACACACACACACACAGCATAGAAATACAAACACACACACACACAGAGCATAGAAATACAAACACACACACAGAGCATAGAAATACAAACTCTCTCTCTCACACACACACACACAGAGCATAGAAATACAAACACACACACACACATACACAGAGCATAGAAATACAAACACACACACACACATACACAGAGCATAGAAATACAAACACACACACACATACACAGAGCATAGAAATACAAACACACACACACACACACACACATACATACAGAACATAGAAATACAAACACACACACAGAGCACAGAAATACAAACACACACACAGAGCACAGAAATACAAATACACACACAGAGCATAGAAATACAAACACACACAGAGCATAGAAATACAAACTCACACACACAATCATAGAAATGGAAACACACACACAGAGCACCTCATTCTCCTCTATCTCTCAAACTCTGCTAATATTACAGTGTGTGTGTGTGTGTGTGTGTGTGTGTGTGTGTGTGTGTGTGTGTTTATATATTTTCTGCAATTTAGCATTTGCTGTTGGTCAGGTAAGCATTTCGATATTTAGGAACGTTATTTGCATAATAACTCTAGAGAAAATTATCAATGTTGATTGAGCGCCACAAGACTATTTTTTTCTGCTTTAATACATTTTAATTGTTTTTGGACCGTGAGATGCTGTGAAAAAAAAAAAAAAAAGATATTTTGTCGCCCCGTGAAAGAAACTCATTTGTGACGCATACCTGTTTCTCCGCCCTCTCTGATTCTGCTGGGATAGCAGCGTGATTCTGGTGACCTTTCAGAGCACAAGTCAAACAAATACAGCTCCTGTCGGTTCTGCAGTAAAGCTCCAGCAATCTATGGTGCTGTTTGCAAAGCTTCTGCTGGAAATCTCTCAGAGGCTGGACCAGCGTGTGCCTCTTCAACCCCGCGGTCTCTTAGTGCGGTTGGAGGTGCGCCCCGCAGTATGAGCGCCGGCACGTCAAACACGACCTGACCGCTCCGTGCTTTATCTCGCCTGGGCACAAATCACAAGGCACGTCTCCGGGCTCAGCAGAGACAGGAGCGGGAGAGGGGGATACCCTTAGGAAAAGAACACGGAAAACAACGCGTTCAAGCATTTTAAAATACCAACGAGACTTCATATTGACAGTGCAGTCTATATAATGCAGTATATCGAGGACAAGAAATCGCGTGAATGAATTCCCTTGAAATGTTGGGCTCGAATAACACATTATATGGTAATAAATGGTTGATTCATTTTTAAAAATGATTTTAAAATCTATTCAAAATCACCCAATGGCAAATACATTAGATTTTAAGCACAGAGCGATATTTCAAACAAAGCTTCCAACTCAACACACGGGTTCCGCCTTGTTCCCTACAAGTTACCTGAACTGTAGACTTTTGGAGAGGCTGTCACTGCGCGCAAAGTTACAAACAGCGCGCCTATTTCGAGAATATATCTTCTTTAATACTGTCAGGGGGCTATGGCACAGGTACAGTACACACCTTTTCGAGTCGAATGTTCTCATGTTCTTCAAGTCTTCCGCAAATTGGTTAATGACGTTGTTTTTGCGCAGAACTGGTCTGGGAGAGAAGGTCTCCCGACACTGGGGGCAGCTGTACACGCCGGTTTGGTCACTCCCGTCCCAGTAGCTCCCGATACAGCTCAGGCAGAAGCTGTGTCCGCAGGGAATGGTCGCGGGCTCGGTGAAGAGGTCCAGACACACGGAGCAGGAGAACTTCTCCTCTGGAGACGCGGCTGTCGCCATCGCTGCTGTGCGCCAGGGAGAATGCAAGAGAGATGAAAGTGCAAGAAGTAGCGGGCTTATGAAACGAATTCGCAAACACCGCACAGCCTGGCGGGGTTTGGCAACAGAACAGCAACCGTGTCGCGTTTGCTGTGTCACACATGAAACGAGAGCTAGGATTTTTAAAAACAGGCCACGAACTGAGTATTGGAGACTGTTTATTCGAGGCAGCTCCCCCTCTCCTTCACTTGTGCGCGGTTAAAACTTGTGCTACTGTTTTGAAAATCCAATTAAAACCCATTTTACATCGCGCTGTTTGCATTTCTTTGTGTTTGATACAATAACATAATTGAAGAATATATGACTTATTTTTGGTTGGGTATTTGTTTTCAATTGCCTTGTGATTAAACGTTTTTTTTTTTTTTTTCCCGATCCTCGCTTCGTTATTATTATTATATATTTATTTGCAATTATTACAAAGTATCACGCTGTGTGCTTGTGTGTTGAGAAGCTATATGTGCTCCAAAAAATGCACCTATAACAATTTTTTCTACGGGCGTGATTCCTGAAGTAGCGTGATCAGAACTACACCCCAAACTTCAACCCGTCTCCTGTAACCAAGGGGTCCCGTGAACGCTGACCCGTTTCAAGTGGTCGCGTTTTTCTATGCCTTGTGCGGGCTGCACGATTTTGTTCCAGTGATGCGTATTACAAAACCGGTTGTGTTTACTGTCCCAGCTCTGATACCTTCCCTGAGGCTTGAGCTGTGTGCTTCAAATCAAACGAGACAGCGGAATACCTGGAAAAGGCTGGCGTTTGTAAACAGTGGTTTATTTAACTGGAAGTGAACGAAAACATCATCAAAAAGACGTCAAGCACAGGTCTCTAGTCATTTTCTCCTCTGGAAAGAGCCAAGAAAACTTTTCAATGGCCGAGTGAGACCGATAGCAGCCGAATGAAGCCGAAAAGGCGTATCTGTTAGTCCCAAGCACCACAGAGATAACATGGACATAACAAAAGAGACAGCTGGTTCTGTATCTGCATGAGGACAGCGTGTGCTCGTCTTCGCTGCTCCCGAGTCAGCACAGGGGTGGTAGCGGTGAGATGAGCCTAAAAATGCCTGTTTACAATATATATTGTTCTGGCCACCTTGCTACAAAAAGGATATTGCTGCTCTGGAAAGAGTGCAAAGAAGAGCGACCAGAATTATTCCGGGCTTAAAAGGCATGTCATATGCAGACAGGCTAAGAGAATTGAATCTATTCAGTCTTGAACAAAGAAGGCGACGCGGCGACCTGATTCAAGCATTCAAATTCCTCAAAGGTATTGACAATGTCGACCCAAGGGACTTTTTCAACCTGAATAAAGAAACAAGGACCAGGGGTCACAAATGGAGATTAGACAAAGGGGCATTCAGAATAGAAAATAGGAGGCACTTTTTTACACAGAGAATCGTGAGGGTCTGGAATCAACTCCCCAGTAATGTTGCTGAAGCTGACACCCTGGGATCCTTCAAGAAGCTGCTTGATGAGATTCTGGGATCAATAAGCTACTAACAATCAAACGAGCAAGATGGGCCGAATGTTCTTGATTATTATTTATATATAGATATATATATATATATATATATATATATATATATATACACACACACACACACACACACACACACACACACACACACACACACACACACACGCTCCTGTAGTTGCAGTAGGTGTAGACATCCACCAGGTGGGGGTGTAGACCAAATGGGAGCACTCCTGGAACCAGATTCATAGCTCAATCCATCTCTGCTGCTGTGTAGGCGTGTTTTATTCGTCTCGACAGCTCATGCATTCATCGGGGTAACAAATTCACACGCATCTAGAGGGATTCGTGCTTACAGAAATGCTTACCGGTTTCTAAACCAATTTGCTTAACTCTTATTAACTTCATCAGCTTAGTTCATTCTCCACTTTACACGTTTAGAAAACGGAAAACAACGCCCATTATATACATTAATCTCATATGGAGAGCTTCTCTGTGCAGTCTGGCCTCCAATATCAATCCTCTGTAATTTTATTCTCCCAAAAACACTTGGAATTGTTGCTTGTGAAGTCACCAACTTGCAATAGCAGTGAATCCCCAGCAGAGGGCAGACCCGGTGCCTGAACGCTCTTTACCGGAAAGTTATAGGGTTCTAGTACAGAGCTGGAAATTTTTTTTCATCATTACCCTGTGGAATGAACTAATTCTGCTTCCACGAGTCGAATAAAACCTACGTTAATAACGTTGCGTTAACATATTGAATCACACAACAGCGCTTTGTAGTTTTCCATCTACTGAACGAAAAACTGACATCAATTCAAAATGTTTCCTAACATGAAATATTATTACCATGGCTTCCGGTATAGACTTTTGCGATATGATTTTGTAGTTTCTTTAATTACATCATGTTGAATAAAAGATCTAAATTATGTTCATAGAGATTTAAAAAAAAAAAAAAAATATGTCTCAATCCTAAAATTCTTTAATAATAATAATAATAAATAATAATAATAATAATAATAATAATAATAATAATAATAATACCCATAGCAGTTCAATCTATGAAATTGGAGTTGATACGTCCAGAGAGGACAGACAGTCAATCAATCAATCAATCAATCAATCTTTATTTTATATAGCGCCTTTCATAGTGGAGCACCATCACACAGCGTTTTACAAGATGCAATAACAACAAGAAAATCCATAATACTTCAAATACAGAGAAATGCATCAAACATGAGATACAGTAAAAACACACACAATGCATAATACATTAAATACAGTGGAAAGAGCAGAATACAGGATAGCAGCATAATACATGAAATAGTGCATTAAATACAGTGGAAAGAGTACAATACATGATAGCAGCAGAATACATGAAATAGTGCATTAAATACAGTGGAAAGAGCAGAATACATGATAGCAGCATAATACATGAAATAGTGCATTAAATACAGTGGAAAGAGCAGAATACATGATAGCAGCATAATACATGAAATAGTGCATTAAATACAGTGGAAAGTACAGAATACATGATAGCAGCATAATACACGAAATAGTGCATTAAATACAGGATAGCAGCATAATACATGAAATAGTGCATTAAATACAGTGGAAAGAGCAGAATATAGGATAGCAGCATAATACATGAAATAGTGCATTAAATACAGTGGAAAGAGCAGAATACAGGATAGCAGCATAATACATGAAATAGTGCATTAAATACAGTGGAAAGAGCAGAATACATGATAGCAGCATAATACATGAAATAGTGCATTAAATACAGTGGAAAGAGCAGAATACAGGATAGCAGCATAATACATGAAATAGTGTATTAAATACAGTGGAAAGTACAGAATACATGATAGCAGCATAATACATGAAATAGTGCATTAAATACAGTGGAAAGAGCAGAATACAGGATAGCAGCATAATACATGAAATAGTGCATTAAATACAGTGGAAAGAGCAGAATACATGATAGCAGCAGAATACATGAAATAGTGCATTAAATACAGTGGAAAGAGCAGAATACAGGATAGCAGCATAATACATGAAATAGTGCATTAAATACAGTGGAAAGAGCAGAATACATGATAGCAGCATAATACATGAAATAGTGCATTAAATACAGTGGAAAGAGCAGAATACAGGATAGCAGCATAATACATGAAATAGTGCATTAAATACAGTGGAAAGAGCAGAATACAGGATAGCAGCATAATACATGAAATAGTGCATTAAATACAGTAGAAAGAGCAGAATACATGATAGCAGCAGAATACATGAAATAGTGCATTAAATACAGTGGAAAGAGCAGAACACAGGATAGCAGCAGAATACATGAAATAATTCATTAAATACAGCGGGAAGTGCGTAATAGATTATATAAAAACACCGCATAATAACCAAAGACGGAGATCCCTTTTACTGAACGAACGAAACAACATTGAATCACACGCTCTCGGGGGCTGAGCGGTGTCTTCTTGAGGTGAAAAATACCATCTTTGAAAGTCCAGATCAATCTCTCTCTCTCTCTCCTACTTTCCCCTGCAGAAAAGACCTCTGAGCTCTGGAAAGGGTGTGATGTGTAATAATAATAATTTGACCAATAAAAGGATCACCGCCCCTTCTCTTTGTCTTGAAGATTAATGCAAAGTGCATGCATTGTATTGTTTGTTCTTTTAATAATGAATTGCCTCTTTCGCATATTTTGAAAATAACATTTATTCTCGCATGGAGCCCCATTTGCTTAAAAAGTTTAAACTTGCATTCTGTTCTCTAAAATAAAACAACAGAGTCAACTTAAAACAGCGGGCAACGGTTTGCTGGTCTGAATGTATAGCTAACTGTAAAACAACAAACAAACAAACAAAAAAGCAAAACGCCGAATGCGTTTTAGAAAATATTCAGGATATTTCCTTTTTCGATTTGAATATTCACACGCGGCTTTTTCTTCAATCAAACGCAATCTGTGATAATGGGATTATCACGTGTTTATGAGAAATTATTATTATTATTATTATTATTATTATTATTATTATTATTATTATTATTATAGCTATCTTCTTTTCTTCTAAAAAGAAGCGCATAAGAAAAGTCAGCATCGCCTCTCTAACCCGTTCCATTCGCTTTCATTTCTCAGGGCCGGATCTGCAATGGCGAGACAAGACAGCAAAGTGTATTTGTTTTTTTTAAAAATTTTTCGGTACGGCTCATTAAGACGATAAATTCTTACTAAGTCATAATGAGTCATTATTGGCAGAGTGGTCTGACTTCAGCCCGGCAGATTAGATCGGGCAGTAAAACTGAGTAGTTTCATCGGTTATATATATATATATAATATATACTTATATATATATATATATATATATATATATATATATATATATATATATATATATATATATATGTGTGTGTGTGTGTGGTGTGTGTTGTGTGTGTGTGTGTGAACATAATTTACATATTTTATTTCTCATCATGTAAATCAAATAAGCTACAATAATAATAATAATAATAATAATAATAATAATAATAATAACACTGTGTAACAATTTTTTTTTGTTTTATTTTTGTTCCTGGGTAGTAAGTGTTATTTCCTAATTGCTTATGCCTCAAAAGTACAGAAAATGGCTATTATTCCCCACAAACTTTGCTTTTGTGACCAGGACAGTGATATTTTGAAATTTACCTATTTTCCAGAACATTCCAGATAGATTCAGTGCTGAGTAAACTTGGAGTAACTTCTAGAACTTTCTAGAACTTTCCAGTCATATAAATAGTAGTATAAATACAGGGGCCTTAAGCCCACCAGTTCAGTTTATTTCCAGCTACCTAAGTGGATACATATCTGCATTTTTCTGAGATGGCACCAAGAGGCTGCAAGCATCCAGCAGATGCATTTTGCTATGTCTGCGGCCAATTTATCAAGACAAGAGCGAAAAAGTGCTCCTTGGAAGCATCTGCTAAGATGTGTGAGGCCTACAAGGCATATTTCGGCATGCCTGTCGGGGATCAAGACAAACCCTGGGCACCTCATTTCACCTGCGAGCATTGCAAAAAAACTTTGGAAGGTAAGATGGACAATTGTTGCTCAGAATTTTATGTTATAAAATTTGTTAAAATTTTTAAAATTGTAAAAGTTTTTAATTTTAAAATGTTTTACAATTTTCAATGTTATTGAAAAAATATACCATATATGAAAAATGTTGTGAGAATCTCTTACACATTAGTCATAGGTGAAATAAATGTATTTTTGTAGGATGGTACAGAGGGGAAAAGAGAGCCAATGAAATTTGACGGGAACCCACTGACCACTCAAGCAACTGCTACTTCTGCATGGTGGACCCTTCCAAATCTCGGACTGGCAAGAATGCACCTGCTATCACGTATCTGGACCTTCCTTCATCCATCGCCCCGGTGCCACACTGCCATGAGCTCCCCGTACCCACCCCTCCGGAGAGAGAGCAGCCATCTTTAGAAGAGAGCAGCAAGTCAGAGAGCGAGGAAGACATTGTAGATCCAGATGACAATTTCAGAGGTGGAGCGGAGGAGAGAAACCCATACTACCCCAACCAAAAAGACCTCAACGACTTGATTAGAGATCTTGGTCTCACCAAGTCCAATGCCGAGCTTTTGACGTCTAGGTCAAGCAGTGGAACTTGTTGGATGAAAGTGTGCAAGTCGCAGATCAGATGAAGCGTCACCAACCTTTTTCCAGCTTCTTCACCCGTCAAGATGGGCTCTGCTTCTGCCACAATGTGACCAGTCGGTTCGAGGCAATCGTAATTGCCTGTAACCAGAATGAGTGGCGCCTCTTCATTGACAGCTCATCCAGGAGCCTCAAAGCCATGCTGCTCCATAATGGTAACAAGTACCCGTCTCTTCCCCTGGCTCACTCGGTGCACCTCAAAGAGGATTACAACAGCATCAAGACCTTGCTGGACGCCTTGAAGTATGATGAGTACGGCTGGGAGGTCATAGGAGACTTCAAAATGGTAGCATTCCGGATGGGTCTCCAAGGCGGTTTTACCAAGTTTCCCTGCTATCTTTGCCTTTGGGACAGCAGGGACACCAAGGTGCACTACCACAGGCGGGACTGGCCACAGCGGACCGAGTTCTGGGTGGGGAAGAACAACGTCAAGTGGGAGCCACTGGTGGACCCCCGGAAGGTGCTGATGCCACCACTGCACATCAAATTGAGTGTTATGAAACAATTTGTCAGAGCTCTAGATAAGGAGTCGGCAGCCTTCAAGTACCTTCAAAACTTCTTCCCTAAGCTGTCTGAGGCAAAGGTCAAAGCCGGTGTCTTCGTCGGACCACAGATAAAGAAGATCCTGGAGTGCAATGAATTCCCCAAGAAGCTCACTAGTAAGGAGAAAGTGGCTTGGAACAGCTTTGTCGCAGTGGTTCGGGGCTTCCTGGGCAATCACAAGGCCGAAAACTATGTGGAGCTGGTTGAGACTCTGGTGAAGAACTACGGCACAATGGGCTGTAGGATGTCCCTCAAAGTCCATATCCTTGATGCTTATCTTGATAAATTCAAGGAGAACATGGGAGCGTACTCGGAGGAGCAAGGCGAGCGCTTCCACCAGGATATACTGGACTTTGAACGCCGCTACCAAGGACAGTATAACGAGAACATGATGGGAGACTACATTTGGGGGCTGATTCGTGAAAGTGATTTACAGTATAATCGTAAATCTCGAAAAACTACTCACTTCTAAATCTTTTGTAGTCATTTTTGTATTACTTTAGTACAAATACATGTTAATTTCGATTCATATGTTGTTTTTTTCTGACTTTATGTGAACGAAAAGACACACATTCGCCCGTTTTCTCATTGGAAATAGTGATATTTTGAAATATCACTGTCCTGGTCACAAAAGCAAAGTTTGTGGGGAATAATAGGCATTTTCTATACTTTTGAGGCATAAGCAATTAGGAAATAACACTTACTACCCAGGAAAAAAAAATTGTGTTAATAATAGTAATAATAATAATAATAATAATAATAATAATAATAATAATAATAATAATAACCATTTTTCCATTGGTCGGTTTTTCTCTTAAGTGTATTGGGAAAAACTACAAAATCCAAACTACAAACTACAACTACCAGCGTTCATATAAAACTTTAAACCGGAGCCGCGTACAAGCGGGTGGAGTTCCATTGTGTTTACGTAGGGTTCGAATGCCATTATCAGCTGGAATGCATTATCAATTCGAATGCCATTACCGCTTCGAATGCTCGGCAGTTACGAATGTTCTATCGCAAGCGCGATAAATAACCAGGTTGTAACAAACAAATACAAAGTGCTGAAAAGAAAGCAGCCGCCCTCCAGTGCGGTATCCGGTCGATATCAGCAGGAACAACAAAGCAACCAACCACACTGTAGCGCTGAGAGCACCGGGCAGCTGCTGAAGGTAGGGACAAGATAATCACAGCAATAAGAGAGAGAGAGAGAGAGAGAGAGAGAGAGAGAGAGAGAGAGAGAGAGAGAGAGAGAGCATTGCACAATAATACAAATATAAGTTTATATAATATATTGTTAATTACAATTGATGCACATTTAAAGAAGTACAGCAAATGTGCACAAAATCTAACACTAATACAAAACTTGGGTTTTAAGAAACAAACACGCCATCGTGTTGAGAAACGGGTTTGAAATCGGGTCAGAGAACAAAGCCACAAGCAAAACCGCCTGCAAAAAAACCAAGTCTGGACCTCCCTCGATTACACTATGTAACACAGTTTTGGTTCCTGGGTAGTAAGTGTTTTTTCCTAATTGCTTATGCCTCAAAAGTATAGAAAATGGCTATTATTCCCCCCAAACTTTGCTTTTGTGACCAGGACAGTGATATTTCAAAATATCACTATTTCCAATGGGAAAACGGGCAAATGTGTGTCTTTTCGTTCACATAAAGTCAGAAAAAAACAACATATGAATCCAAATTAACATGTACTTATACTAAAATAATACAAAAATGACTACAAAAGATTTAGAAGTGAGTAGTTTTTCGAGATACTGTATTTACAGTACAATTGTAATTCTCGAAAAACTACTCACTTCTAAATCTTTTGTAGTCATTTTTGTATTACTTTAGTATAAATACATGTTAATATGGATTCATATCTTGTTTTTTTCTGACTTTATGTGAACGAAAAGACACACATTTGCCATCGTATATTTTGTGTTACAGTGTTATCACTGCGGCGGCGCTGCTTCTCTGCAGAGAGAGAGACAGCAGCAGTAGGGCTGAGGTATCAAAAAGCGGTGCTCGGTGTCAAAGCTCTGCGGTATTATTCAACGGAAACGTACGTGGCTTAGGCTTTATCGCTTTAATCATTTGCCTTTCCGTTTTATTTTATTTCTGCCCTCGATAGAGGCGATTTTCATCAGAGCTGCACAACGTGAGTGAAGACAAGGTAGATACTAAGAGAGAAACGGTGTGGGGTGCGGGGTGGGGGGGTGCCCACACCCTGGGGTGCAGGTGCCCACGTGCGGGGTGCAGGGTGTGGGGTGCGGGTGCGGCCCTATATGCGGGGTGCGGGGTGCGGGATGCAGGGTGCAGGGTGCGGGGGTGCGCGGAGGTTACAAAAAATATTGAAAAAAAAAAAAACTGATTTAGACTTGCAAAGATATTACCCGCTGTGTCACAAATTTCTTTCTTTCTTTTTTTTTTTCTTCAAAATGCGTTTAAGAAATAAACTATCCTTTTTAATTCAGCCTCCTTTGAATTAACTTTTAATCTGTTTGACAAACGCACCAGATCACAAGTCGGTAGAATGGATTATTTATTGATTTATTTTTGCAGGATGGAAACGGTTAAACACGACAAAGTTCCAAAAACCGACGCTGTCTTTCTAAAACCAGAGACATTACTCAGTTCTCAGCTATTGCATTTAAGTCATTTAGATATTTTTTTGTAAATATATTTATTTTATCGGCATCTTAAAACATTACTCACGGTAGGATACTATTATATATATAATATTATATAATATTATATATATATAATATATATCATTATATATATAATATATAGCTCCTTTCATAGCGGTGGCACCGTCACAAAGCGCTCTTGCTCCTGATACGAGTCATTCAATAATAATAATAATAATAATAATAATAATAATAATAATAATAATAATAATAATAATAATAATGAGATGTTTACCTCCTGGGCTCTATCGATTTGGGGAAATGAAATAAAATAACGCCTTGCAATAATTCTGTCATCGACCACAGTGTAAAGTCAGCGATCCGCTCAGAAAGCACACTGATCAGATTCAAATGACTTACCGCTTAGCCCTGAGAGACATTTAAAAACGGACAAGAAGAATCGTTTGCTCGTTTGTGTTTGTGAGGTGATGACGGGTGAAATGGTCCCGTGTGAAGTTACTGTCCCCTGCGGCACCTCGACGAGTTCGGCGCTCTGTTTGGACCGAGCCTCCTATCCGGCTGTGTTTAATACCGACAATAATGATAATTATAAATAATATTAATACAATTAATAGATCACTTCTAAAGTCGCAACCGGTTCATGGTTCTTGAGGAGCGTGTTTGTCTCGCCTGCCTGTCGCCTGCGCTTGTTTTCTCCCTCTGATCGCTGCGATGCTCGGGGGCTGTCTGAACGGCTCGGCAGGAGCGGAACCGAACCAGCCGGAAAGATAATTTCTTTACCGAGCCGCTCTGAGCCGCTCACTGGCTTAACGAGTCCAGTTATTCTGCTGAAAAGAGCCGACGCGCCTACGCGGTCAACACGCCTTGTCAAGTGAAAGCGTGTTTGCAAACAGCGGGGTCGCTCCCAGGCGTGTGATGTCATTAATAACCACACTCGCTTATTACTATTGAAATCTATCAATGCGCTTATTGGGACGTCATGGGCTACGTAATTAATGATGTCACGATCTACCCCGTCTATTTAAATCTACAGGCGTGAGTCTATTTAGACCTTTATAGTCTTCTGTAGTCTACATTATCTCATCGTATATCTTCTAGAATTGTAGACCATTTGTATTGTGCGCATTTATTTATTTATTTATTGGCTCGACTGACTGATTGATGTTTGTGCTTCTTGTGCTTGACAGGAGAGTCTATACTCTTTCATATAACGGTGTCTCTATTTCTTCCACAGACTATATACCACAAACGAGGTGGCTAGTTTTGCAGGCGGGGTTTCTTCAGACTGTATATTTGTCTGCGATGGCACCTATATATCTTTACAAGCACACACACACACGCACGCACACACACGCACACACACACACACACACACACACACACACACACACACACACAAACACACACACACACACATATATTTGCACAGTTGCCGTGCGCTCTTACGCGTTTGTCCTTCATCGTGTCTGTGGTGCGCCTCCGTGGACTACAGCGTGTCAGCTTGCCCTCCCCCTTTCTTGTTCTTGTAAAACCATTGTATAAAAACCAAACACTGTCAAACGGCTTAAGTTTATCCCACGTGCTATTTAAAACCCTACGCAGTCTGTCCGGTTCATTCTAAGTAGACAATGGTTCATAGAGGTAACGTTTCCCATCGAGTGTCTCTAATGACTATGCGTTTGCATAACACATACTTAGTAAATACACGCCTACCTACACATCAGTACAGTGTTATTGTGCAGAGTTACCGTGGACCGGAAGTCGGAAGTGGAATCTGTTACATATATATATATAGTTAATATATATATATATATATATATATATATATATATATATATATAAATAGATAGATGCTCATGTAGTTTTCAGTACAGAATTGTGTCAGAAAAGAGGTCAGTCTTAGCGTTATAACAAGCAACAAGATGTATATTATATCAATGATTACAGAGCGGGATTTCAAATTTAATGCACTATTTCATGTATTCTGCTGCTATCATGTATTCTGCTCTTTCCACTGTATTTAATGCACTATTTCATGTATTATGCTGCTGTCCTGTATTCTGCTCTTTCCACTGTATTTAATGCACTATTTCATGTATTATGCTGCTATCCTGTATTCTGCTCTTTCCACTGTATTTAATGCACTATTTCATGTATTATGCTGCTATCCTGTATTCTGCTCTTTCCACTGTATTTAATGCACTATTTCATGTATTATGCTGCTATCATGTATTCTGCTCTTTCCACTGTATTTAATGCACTATTTCATGTATTATGCTGCTATCCTGTATTCTGCTCTTTCCACTGTATTTAATGCACTATTTCATGTATTATGCTGCTATCCTGTATTCTGCTCTTTCCACTGTATTTAATGCACTATTTCATGTATTATGCTGCTATCATGTATTCTGCTCTTTCCACTGTATTTAATGCACTATTTCATGTATTATGCTGCTATCCTGTATTCTGCTCTTTCCACTGTATTTAATGCACTATTTCATGTATTATGCTGCTATCCTGTATTCTGCTCTTTCCACTGTATTTAATGCACTATTTCATGTATTATGCTGCTATCATATGTATTCTGCACTTTCCACTGTATTTAATGCACTATTTCATGTATTATGCTGCTATCATGTATTCTGCTCTTTCCACTGTATTTAATGCACTATTTCATGTATTATGCTGCTATCCTGTATTCTGCTCTTTCCACTGTATTTAATGCACTATTTCATGTATTATGCTGCTATCCTGTATTCTGCTCTTTCCACTGTATTTAATGCACTATTTCATGTATTATGCTGCTATCCTGTATTCTGCTCTTTCCACTGTATTTAATGCACTATTTCATGTATTATGCTGCTATCATGTATTCTGCTCTTTCCACTGTATTTAATGCACTATTTCATGTATTATGCTGCTATCCTGTATTCTGCTCTTTCCACTGTATTTAATGCACTATTTCATGTATTATGCTGCTATCCTGTATTCTGCTCTTTCCACTGTATTTAATGCACTATTTCATGTATTATGCTGCTATCCTGTATTCTGCTCTTTCCACTGTATTTAATGCACTATTTCATGTATTATGCTGCTATCCTGTATTCTGCTCTTTCCACTGTATTTAATGCACTATTTCATGTATTATGCTGCTATCCTGTATTCTGCTCTTTCCACTGTATTTAATGCACTATTTCATGTATTATGCTGCTATCCTGTATTCTGCTCTTTCCACTGTATTTAATGCACTATTTCATGTATTATGCTGCTATCCTGTATTCTGCTCTTTCCACTGTATTTAATGCACTATTTCATGTATTATGCTGCTATCATGTATTCTGCTCTTTCCACTGTATTTAATGCACTATTTCATGTATTATGCTGCTATCATGTATTCTGCTCTTTCCACTGTATTTAATGCACTATTTCATGTATTATGCTGCTATCCTGTATTCTGCTCTTTCCACTGTATTTAATGCACTATTTCATGTATTATGCTGCTATCCTGTATTCTGCTCTTTCCACTGTATTTAATGCACTATTTCATGTATTATGCTGCTATCATGTATTCTGCTCTTTCCACTGTATTTAATGCACTATTTCATGTATTATGCTGCTATCCTGTATTCTGCTCTTTCCACTGTATTTAATGCACTATTTCATGTATTATGCTGCTATCCTGTATTCTGCTCTTTCCACTGTATTTAATGCACTATTTCATGTATTATGCTGCTATCCTGTATTCTGCTCTTTCCACTGTATTTAATGCACTATTTCATGTATTATGCTGCTATCCTGTATTCTGCTCTTTCCACTGTATTTAATGCACTATTTCATGTATTATGCTGCTATCCTGTATTCTGCTCTTTCCACTGTATTTAATGCACTATTTCATGTATTATGCTGCTATCCTGCATTCTGCTCTTTCCACTGTATTTAATGCACTATTTCATGTATTATGCTGCTATCAAGTATTCTGCTCTTTCCACTGTATTTAATGTATTATGCAATGTGTGTGTTTTTGCTGTATCTCATGTATTATGTTTTTTCTTGTTTTTGCTGCGTCTTGTAAAGCGCTGTGTGACGGTGCTCCGCTATGAAAGCCGCTTTGCTGATGGATAGATAAAGGAGAGAAGTCTGGGGGTGTTCTAATACACGCGCACACTGCTGAGTTACAGAAATACAACTAGAATTGATTGGTTTATGAGCTGTGCCTTGTTTACAGCACAACTGCATCCTTGTTAGTTCAGTATAACTCGACGTTTGCAGATCTAATGAAGATTTCAGCGCTATCAATTCTCCGCAGAGTGCCGCGTTCTTCTGAGAGGTACACCCACGCAGTAGACTATGGCTCAGATGGCGCCGGTTACCATTTTCGTATCGAAGAAAGTTGCAATTCAGCACAGAAAAGATGAAGAAAAAAGGAGATTTGTGTCCAGTATGAAAAATCTCGTAGCACGATTACATCTTTAAAAAAAAAAAAAAAAAAAAAAAATCTACACGTAATAATGAAAGTGTTTACAGAACGGCCGTGTAGATTTTTTTTTTTTTTTTAAAGAGGTAATCTGAGTAAAATGAAATAGTGCATTAAATACAGTGGAAAGAGCAGAATATAGGATAGCAGCATAATACATGAAATAGTGCATTAAATACAGTGGAAAGAGCAGAATACAGGATAGCAGCATAATACATGAAATAGTGCATTAAATACAGTGGAAAGAGCAGAATACAGGACAGCAGCATAATACATGAAATAGTGCATTAAATACAATGGAAAGAGCAGAATACATGATAGCAGCATAATACATGAAATAGTGCATTAAATACAGTGGAAAGAGCAGAATACATGATAGCAGCATAATACATGAAATAGTGCATTAAATACAGTGGAAAGAGCAGAATACAGGATAGCAGCATAATACATGAAATAGTGCATTAAATACAGTGGAAAGAGCAGAATACATGATAGCAGCAGAATACATGAAATAGTGCATTAAATACAGTGGAAAGAGTAGAATACAGGATAGCAGCAGAAAACATGAAATAGTGTATATAAACAATATATAACACATTTAGATATATAATAAATATGGCAATACACACGTGACTAGTTTATTATATAAAAAAAACACATTTTGACAAATAATTATACTGTTAACAATGTTTTAAGATGCCGATAAAATAAATATATTTACAAAAAAAAATTGTAAATGACGTAAGGCTTTATTATTATTATTATTATTATTTATTATTATTATTATTATTATAGCAACACAGGGGAACACGTTATCCATATCATTATATTAAGTGACTCGGATTTTGTTATTTGCAAAAGTTGAAACTTAACTGTAATGCCTTATGCAAATACAATACACACGTTCAGATGATTTTTAATGATGCCTCGATATAAAATAAGACATCGAAGCCTGAAAAAAAAAAATATTTTGAATGATATTGTTTTCGCCTTTTTATCATTGCTTGCAGCCTTCTCTCGCTCGGGACTCTCCGGCAAACGAAACGCACACCTCAAGGGTTATCAACTCGAATTTGAAATTTGATAAGAAATTCTGGTGCCATCATCGACATCGAAACAGCCCTAACTAACCCCCACCTCTCTCTCTCTCTCTCTCTCTCTCTCTCAA
>NC_054562.1:908608-913608 GCF_017654505.1 Polyodon spathula | reverse complement strand
CAGTTTGTTTACATCAACTTATAACAGAAATAAATAAATTAAAAATGTAAAATTCCGGAAAATTGCTAGAATATACTATTGCTTTGTCGTTTTTAAGTGTTATTTAAATTGGCAATATCAATATCACTGTCTAGTGCTGTATATTATAAAGACATTTCAGAGGGCTGGATCTTATCAATATCAGGGTCTAGTGCTGTATATTATAAAGACATTTCAGAGGGCTGGATCTCATCAATATCAGGGTCTAGTGCTGTATATTATAAAGACATTTCAGAGGGCTGGATCTCATCAATATCAGGGTCTAGTGCTGTATATTATAAAGACATTTCAGAGGACTGGATCTCATCAATATCATGGTCTAGTGCTGTATATTATAAAGACATTTCAGAGGGCTGGATCTCATCAATATCAGGGTCTAGTGCTGTATATTATAAAGACATTTCAGAGGGCTGGATCTCATCAATATCAGGGTCTAGTGCTGTATATTATAAAGACATTTCAGAGGGCTGGATCTCATCAATATCAGGGTCTAGTGCTGTATATTATAAAGACATTTCAGAGGGCTGGATCTCATCAATATCAGGGTCTAGTGCTGTATATTATAAAGACATTTCAGAGGGCTGGATCTCATCAATATCAGGGTCTAGTGCTTTATATTATAAAGACATTTCAGAGGGCTGGATCGCATCAGTATCAGGGTCAGGTATCAGGATAATAAGAAAATTATTTAAATTCTTTTAGCTTTAAAATTTACAAAAGAAAATTATTTTTGACTCTAAAAATTTTAACTAGATTATAATATAGAATATATATATATATATATAATATATATATATATTATATATATATATATATATATATATAGAGATCATAATATATATAAGATAGATAGATAGAAGATATCATTGTTAAACCTTTCTCGAATTTAAAAGTCAGTAAACCAAGGAAATATGTACAAAAAACAACATTAAATTAAATAATTCTTATTTATAAATAAAATAATAAAACAATACATCAGCATTTTAAAAGGTTAAGCGGGAACCGAGCAACGGGGGCAAATTCGACTTGTTTCTGGTCGCGTTGATGGTAATCCAATCCCACGGCCTTGGTCAAAGTCTTCTCGGTAAATCTGTGCCGTTTCAGCGCTATTCGTTTGTTAACTGGAATTTAAATCACAGCTAAAAAAAAAAAAAAAAAACACATGCCAGTCTTCTGTTATGAGCAATACGCCTTTTTCTTGACTGAGACAGAGAAAGGTTGCCCTCTCCGTGACCGCTTCAGTGGGCGTCGTGGATCAGTAAATAAGAAGAAGAATAAAAATGAAGTAGGCAGACCGAGCCACAGGTGCATCAATCAGAAAGTCTGTCTGGATTGTTTCCTGCCTTTCAAAACTGCATCTCTATCTTCTAATTAAAAAAAATAAAATAATAAAAAAAATAAAACAAAAGCTTTTCCATGTATTGACTTGTTTCGCTTGAGGCCTATTCAAAATGGTGTCAGGATCGGGTCACGCTCTCTCCAATGCTCCAAAACAATCTTTTACTAGGTTTGTATATTTCCAGTTATGTAATTTTCTACTTGATGCCACCTCATAGACGCCCACTGTTGTTTCTGCCAGCGTGCATTTTGAAATGCATAGGTTGGCGGGTTTAATAATGATTCAATAATTAGCCTCTGCGCGATTCCCCCCCTGGATGACATTGCGAGCTGTCTCGTTCACTTCCCCGCGTCTCTGGTAACGCGGTCTCCTGCAAAACGGTTCAGCCTATCCTGTCCTTTTTTTTTTTTCCTAACCAAAGACATGGTCTTTAAAGCCCAGCGAACGAGAAAGCCGCTTTGTGGCTTGCGACTTGGGTTCAAGAAACTAGGTTTCAGACCGCTATAGTTATATATATAACATGTAATCTTTGCACATCGAAGTTATTATTTATTTATTTATTTATTTATTTATTTGCCAGACCCCTGCTTTATCCCAGGCGCACAGGTGTCACAGGGCAGCACAGACAGGGTTACAATGCAGGCTTCATATTTAAACACAGTGTAGTTTACAGTGCAAATAATAACACTGCTAGAATACAATATGAACTAGTATGCTGTGTATAATAATAACACTGCTAGAATACAATATGAACTGGGATGCTGTGTATAATAATAACACTGCTAGAATACAATATGAACTAGGATGCTGTGTATAATAATAACACTGCTAGAATACAATATGAACTAGGATGCTGTGTATAATAATAACACTGCTAGAATACAATATGAACTAGGATGCTGTGTATAATAATAACACTGCTAGAATACAATATGAACTAGGATGCTGTGTATAATAATAACGCTGCTAGAATACAATATGAACTAGGATGCTGTGTATAATAATAACACTGCTAGAATACAATATGAACTAGGATGCTGTGTATAATAATAACACTGCTAGAATACAATATGAACTAGGATGCTGTGTATAATAATAACACTGCTAGAATACAATATGAACTAGGATGCTGCTAGTATAATAATAACACTGCTAGAATACAATATGAACTAGGATGCTGTGTATAATAATATGAATGCATGACGACTATAATATGACTACGATCTATGTTATACTTAATATGATATAATTGACTAGCAGAATACAAAAAAATATACTAATAAAAAAAAAAAAAATGTTAACGATAAATTTAACAGGGTATATAATTGGGGGGGGGGGGGGGGGGGGGGGGGGGGGGGGGGGGGAAAGAAAAAAGGTCTAACGTACGCTCTCTTTTACCGCGGATCTGGCGTTTCTGAGAGGTACTGGAAGCGCACGTTTCGATCATAAAATGTTTTAATCAGTATGTTAAAAAAAAGAAATACGGTTTCTGAGAGAAACACAGAAAGATTAAAAAAAAAAAAAAAAAAAAAAACACTGCAAGTGTGAATGACGTCAGACAAAATGCCGCAGTTCTGTTTTTAATCAGATGCCGCAAAAAAATCGGAAAAAAAGCCCATTATATTGAGTGAACTCGACATTCTAGTTCATAGCTCGAATATTTATTACAAAAAATAAAACCGTTTGCAAAATTATCCTGGCATTAAGAAAAGTCTATTCTTCGAGGAGTACGAACTCCAATCTAACACTTTATGCTACTGATAACTCCTAACTCCAATATATATAGATTATATATATAATATATCTATATATATCTATATTATATATCATCTTATATATATATATATAGATATAATATATATATAATATATATATTAGAGTCAATAATAATCAGTTTCTAGAAGTAAAAAATTGATCAGTTTATTTTGTCAATTTATTTCATTTAAATTTAGTACATTAAATAATAGGACTAACATAAGACTGAAGAAGAAGAAGAAGAAGAAAAGAAGAAGAAGAAGAAGAAGAAGAAGAACGAATTAGAAGAAAAGAATAAGAAAGAAGAAGAATATATATATTTATTTATAGACTTATCAATCTATTACTGACTTATATTAAAATCATATATATATATATTATTATTATTTTTTTTTTTTTCAAAACGACTTGCACACGGAGGCGGTCCTTACGAACTACAATTCCCAGAGACGCTTGCGCCCTGCTTCCTGCGCTCTAGGGCGGGCAAGCGGAAAAGGGCGTGTGAAGGATCCAGCATTGCAATCGCGACACAGACAAAGAGATTGGGAAGGTAAGGATTTTAATGGGAGGGCTGTCCACACGTAACTGGAGCGAACGCGTGGGTCGGCTTCGTGGTGTTTGTCGTGCCGAGGAAATGCATGAGGAAATTTAGAGCTTGATAGCAAATTTCTTTTTTTGGACATGCCTAAAATTATTTTTTTTTATGTACTTATGTTAAAAAAAAAAAACATATATTGTATTTATATATATATATATATTATATATATATATATATATATATATATATATATATATATATATATATATATCAGGGTCTAGTGCTGTATATATAAAGACATTTCAGAGGGCTGGATCTCATCAATATCAGGGTCTAGTGCTGTATATTATAAAGACATTTCAGAGGGCTGGATCTCATCAATATCAGGGTCTAGTGCTGTGTATTATAAAGACATTTATCACATCAATATCAGGGTCTAGTGCTGTATATTATAAAGACATTTCAGAGGGCTGGATCTCATCAATATCAGGGTCTAGTGCTGTATATTATAAAGACATTTCAGAGGGCTGGATCTCATCAATATCAGGGTCTAGTGCTGTATATTATAAAGACATTTCAGAGGGCTGGATCTCATCAATATCAGGGTCTAGTGCTGTATATTATAAAGACATTTCAGAGGGCTGGATCTCATCAATATCAGGGTCTAGTGCTGTATATTATAAAGACATTTCAGAGGGCTGGATCTCATCAATATCAGGGTCTAGTGCTGTATATTATAAAGACATTTCAGAGGGCTGTGTCTCATCAATATCAGGGTCTAGTGCTGTATATGATAAAGACATTTCAGAGGGCTGGATCTCATCAATATCAGGGTCTAGTGCTGTATATTATAAAGACATTTCAGTCTCTCTTTATATATATATATATATAGATTATTCTTCGGAAATGTGAATTTTCACAGGGGAATTATGTATTACACAATGGGCAATAGTTACATTTTCATGGAAGTCGTGAAATCTGTGCTTATCCTGAAGAGAGTACAGCATTAACTATGCATTATAATAAAACAGCTCATGCTTTGCGTTTATTTTAATTATTTTCTGGACAGGATCGCAAATGGAAGCCGTTCGCATTAAGGAAGAGGACGAGAAACCGGGATCGGAGTCGGGAAACACGGCCGATGACGTGGCGGAACTCGGGTTCGTCCATGTCGTGGAGGACCCCGGCGATCCGGAAGAAGAGCTGCGATCGCACCCCGGCGAGGCCTCCGAAACGACCTCGCCCGAAGTCTCGGGGGAGACCTCCGGGCGGGAACGCTGTCGGCCCCTCGCGGGCCTTCCGTCGTCTTCCCCAGAGAGCGGGTCCACC